>NW_026596463.1:4959753-4988585 GCF_907164565.1 Psammomys obesus | reverse complement strand
TGTGTGTGTGTGTGTGTGTGTGTGTGTGTGTGTGTGTGTGTGTGTGTGTGTACAACTTGAAGTTGATTCTCCGCTTGCATCATTTGGGTCTAGGGATCTGACTCAGGCTGTCAGGCTTGGCAGCAAGCATCTGTACCTGCTAAGCTATCTCACCAGACATTATTATTTCTATTTTTTATTCATTATCATCATCATCATCATCATCATCATCATCATCATCATCATCATCATTAGTATTTGAGACAAGGTCTCATTATATAGCCCTGGCTGGCCTGAGGTTTGCCTTACGACCAGGGTGATCTCGCACTCTAGGATGTTGAGATTAAAAGCCTGTACCACCACAGCTTTATTATTTTTATTTTTAATCAGTTACTTAATATTTGAGATAGGTTTTTACTGTATACAGCCCAGGCTGGTCTCAAGTAACAGATAACTCTTGCCTTAACTTCCCTAAGTAGTAGAATTACAAATGTGTACCACCTAAAAAGTATTGTGTTTTGTCTTGTTTTGTTCTGTTCTGTTTTTGAGACACTCTGGTAGCCTTGGATAGCCTGGAACTCCTTAAATAGACCAGGCTGGCCTAAGAGATCTGCCTGTCTCTGCCTCCTAAATGCTGGGATTAAAGGTATGTGCCAGGGCTGAAGAGATGGCTCAGCAGTTAAGAACACTGGCTGCTGTCCCAGAGGACCCAGGTTCAATTCCCAGCACCCAAATGGCACCTCACAACTGTCTGTAATTCCAGGATCCAACACCCTCACACAGACATACATGCAGGCAAAACATCAATATGCATAAAATAAAAATAAATAAAGTACCTTTTTAAAAAAAAGATATGTGCCATCATGCCTAGTTCAAAATACATAATTTTAACAGCCAAAACAACAACAATAATAAAACATTTAAATCTTTGAGTAGTTTAAAGAAAATAAATGAATGGCAAAAACAAAAAACAAAAAAACCAAAAAGAAACAAAACAAAAAACCCTAAAAGAAAAAAAAAAAAAAAAAAAAAGAAAAAAGAAAAATTAGAAGAAAAACACATGAAAAGGTACAGAACTTCATTAATTATTATGGATGTTCAAATTAAGACTATAGTAAGATTTTTTTTTTAATTACAAATGTGCCACTTAGAAATTTTGTTTAATTTTCTAGTTTGAGGATTAATTTTTAACTATTATATTTTACTTATTGCTTCTCAGCTCATTGAGCTTTCATTGATTATTGAGAAACTGTAGCATTGAGTCAGGTGGATACTTGTTTAGAATACAGAATCAGTAGCCTGGCAGCCTTTAATCTCATCTTGGGAGGCAAAGGCAGGTGTAACTCAAGGCCAGTCTGGTGTCCACAGTGAGTCCAGGACAGCCAAGGCTGTAAAGAGAAACCCTATCTCAATAAACAAACCCTGTACTGTAGCAGAATATGTATTTTAACATGATCCCTGGGTGGTTTATATACAGGCCAGCTGAGCAAGCCTTGTTTGTATTTACTGAATAACAGAAACCCCAGTGTCCTCTAGAACTGTTACTTCTCTAATGTGATTCTTGGACCATCAAAATGCAGATTCCTAATTGCCACTCCAGACTTGAATAGGATTCTCTGGGGTTGGTTGCTTGGCAGTCTCTCCAGGTGGGTATAACCTTGAGATGGTTGGTTGAGAAGTGTTGGAGTAGGATTTTCTGATGGAATTTGAAACCACCTAATTAGATTGTTTCCACAGATCTTTTACTAAAATAGTTATCTTTTATATCTGTAGTTTTCAAAGAGAAAAAGAAAACTATGTATGGATATATGTATAGAGAAAGCATACATGATGAAAGGTGTTCCTAAGCATTCCCCTTTCATATGTGATGCAAATGAATGACACCACATTCAACGTAAGTCACGAACTAGCGGGGAGCCATGTGGTAGAGCTGTAGCTGGAGCCCCACAGCAGTCGCGTACACACAGACTGGAGCCTGGTGCTTTCACTTAGCTTGCCTAGCTCCTCATCCCAGGCATCTGGCAAGCCCAGAGCAAGCTTCAGAATGAGTGTTAGACACCTCTCCGTTTCTTTCCCGACCCAGACCACACACGCCTATATGCACACCTAAGCTCTTCCTTAGACTTGGAGAGTGTGGTAGCTTGTACTATAAGTTTTGGCTTGGCCCTAATTTGAATCAGATAGTCCTTAGTTGGGAATTTGTAGAATCGTACTTGAATCTGGATAGCCATGATGTAGTGTTTTGAGTTTTTTGGGTTTTTTTTTTTTTTTTTTTTTTTTGTATCTTTTCATGGAGGACCTTTGCTTATATTTGCTTATTTTTATCTTGTATGTCATCAGATCTAATGTAATTTTAATTATAGGTGGTTGTAATCCACCATGAGGATGGTAGGACTGAACCTGGGTTCTCTGCAAGAACAGTAATTGCTTTTAAGTGCCGAACTGTCTCTGCAGCCCCTTAAGGCAGTTTTTAATGTGACAGTGTAAATTGGCTCTGTTGCTGGCTGAGATTTATTTAGGATTAATTTCAAGGCAATGTGAACTTTTAGTTAAATATGTTGCTGACTTTTGTATTCAACCTCTTTGAACAAATATTTTCGGTGATTCAAGATTTATATGTTTACTTTTTCCTTTTATAATATTTCTTAAAAATTCTGATCCAGATTAGTTTGGGTGAATTCATTAGGTTGACGGCTTTTTGTAGAAACAGTTTCTACTTCCCATTGAAACATCATATTTAAGCTGTTTTGCTTTGAATTACTCACCTTTTGTGATTGGTCTTTCATGAGTAGAACATACAGTGGCATTTTTAGGAAATGTGTAATGAGAGAGTACCAGGAGACAGAAGCAGATGATTTTATTTACTTTTATGCAAACTAAATTGCCCTGTGACCGAGCCTAAAACTAAGTGCTAAGAGCAGTTATTTACCTTCACAACAGAATTAATTGGGTCTAAAGCAGTTGAAAATCCATTTGTAGCAAACTAGTAATTAAGACTCTTACAGGAGCTGCAGTACTGTCAAAAAAAATAACCTGTCTTATGATTAAATAGCAGAATGACAGGCAGTAAACTGCATTTGAGGAAAGTGCTGAATAAACTCTCCTCTTGTGAAACAGTTCAGAAGTGACATGCTACCAGGGGGTCAGAATGTGCAGCGACATCCAGCTGAGCTGGCAGCTGGCCCTGAGCCAGGCACGCAAAACCAGTCATGTGAAGGAGCACGTGCCTTTTGAAACAGGAAAATCTGTGCATGATTTAATTTTTTATGAGCCGTCTGTTACTTGCATTGTGCTAGGACCTGTTGGCATTTCTCTTTGGAAAAGTCTGTGTGGGTGGTGCTCGATATACATTCTTGTCTGGTTTAATGTTTGATATTGTAAGAATGTCATTTTGAATAATTTCATTGGAAACTTATTTTAAATTGATTTCGGGGATGTTTATATAGAAAAGATAAAGAGGAGAGTTGATCAAGATGCCTATAATATGTCTAGTAAAAATTAGTGAGGAAAGTGGAAGTTTTGTGTAAAGTAATTAATTTTAAAGGGTGCCTCTGTTGTTTTCATATATGAAATCTAAAGATCATAAAATACCTTTTCTCTGTATGTTGCATTTTCATGTTTTTTGATTTGATGATTTTTGCTTTAGATTTGTGATAAGGGAGAGGAAACATTCGGTCTGTTTTTGTTTTTTGAGACAGAGTTTCTCTGTGTAACCCTTGCCGTCCTGAAGTTGCTTTGTAAACCAGGCTGGTCTTGAACTCAAAGCCTTGAACTCAATCCACCTGCCCTGCCTCCCGGAGCGCTGGGATCACAGGTGTGCGCCACACCCACTCGTCTTAGTCTGTGTTTTTAACCTCTTAAAAATAATTGGTCTTTTAGTCGTCAAAAAGAACTCTTGCCATAAATTAGCATAGTCACGGTTAAGTGTAACTCAGCAGAAGAACAAGGAAGGAAGCCTGTCATTCTTTCTCTAACTCAGTTTCTTTTATACATTTCTTAATAATGAAGGTTTTGATCAGTTGCCATTCATAAATTAAACATTTCATAAAATATGCTGGACTTCTGTAAACGTAAGAATTACAAATGACAACTACCTCAGCAGTTTAGGGAGAGAGATTTTTAGTGTGAGGTTTAACTGGAGTATTTTAGAAGGAGAATAACTTAGGCCTTTTGTTGCTTTTACAGTCACCTAAACAGTTTGTTACTTCTTATGTACAAAACATTCCTTTTTCTGCCAAATGTAAAACTAGTTTGCAGCTCTGTCATTTTAGGGCTATTTTCATTTCTTTCTGTCTGAGTTCTGCTTTATCATTTCTTGTTCTGCAGTATCCTCTTAGTAGCACCAAATTAATTTTTTTATAAGACCACCTTGCCAGGCTCTGTTGTGTATGCACATCCTTTTCACATTAAAGTGTTTCAATTAGGTAGGGTGTGGTGGTGCACACCTTCAATCCCCTCATTTGGGAGGCAGGAGGAGGTGTATATCTTGAGTTCAAGGCCAGCCTAATCTTTATAGTGAGTTTCAGCTCAGTCAGAGTGTGAGCTGCTTCAAACAAACAAAAATATTTCCATTGCTTGCAAACTGCACTTAAAATTTCTTGGCCTTCTAATACAATTATAGATCTGTATTTTGACCATAGGGTGACCACCTAATAAGGATGTAATGATTTATGCAGTGGGTATTTGTTGAGCATGACTCTAGGAACTTCGAATAGAATAAAGAGTTGGACAGATGGAATGCAAAGCTTGTACTATTTACTCTTTTCTTCTTTCTCATGAGCACAGCCAAAGATTGCTGTTTCTTTTCTCCACTAACTCTGCTGGAAGGTTCTTGAAAGCAGAAACTACATATGTTTTGTGGTATAACATAGGAAAAGTTTCAAGTAAATTATTGAGGTATTAGTTGAGTAATCTCAGTTTTTAATTTTTAATTGACATTCATTTATGTGGGGGCCATGCACCCCATGGTGTACTTGTGGAGGTCAGAAAACCTAGAATTCAGTTCTTTCCCTTGATCATTCTATCATGTGGTTCCAGTGACCAAACTCAGGAGGTCAGATTGGTGGCAAGTGTCTTCATCTGATGAGCCATCTTTCCAGTCCTTAGTTTTCGCTTTGTTTTGTTTTTTTAATTAAGAATTATTACTCAGGGGCTGAGAGAGAAGACTCAACAGTACAGAGCACTTGCTGCTCTCTCAGATGACCTGTATGTATTTGCTGCTCAGCACTGATACGGCGGTTCACACCGTCTGTAACTCCAGTTCCAGAGGGATCTCACACTCTCTCTGGTTTCCTCAGACACCAGACGTGGGTGGTTTCCCTCTACCCATGCAGGTTTTCACACAAAATAAAAATAAATATTTGTTTTAAAGTGTTAGGTGTAGTGAGATGGCTCAGCAGGCAGAAACATTGCTGTACAAGCCTGGCAACCTGAGTTTGCTCCCAGGACTAGGGTGGAAGAACCAGTTCCTGAAGGCTGTGCTTGTGACCTCTTTATGTGTTCCACTGCTTGTGCCCACCAGTTCTCTTGCTTCTTACATATACTGTACAATAACAGCACATCACTTTGTTATCTAAGCACTGTAGCGCATGTTGGCATGGTTCTAAAGGGTATCTTGTCAAGCTGGTGAGGTGCCTCAACAGCTAGCAGCACTTGAAGCTCAAGCCTGACCACCCTGGCTCCATTCCTGGAATCCGTGTAAGAAAGCGTATGCAGTGGTGCCAATCAGTATGCTCTCAAGCCAGTCAGCCTGGAGTGCAAAGTACTCCAGATGTATGGAGACCTCTCCTCAGTAAAAGGGAAAGAAAGAAGTCCTGAATTCCAAATGTGTGCTGTGGCAGCACACATGTGCCAGCACTCACACATCAGATAGACACAGGTAGTATTAATAAATGAAAAAATTAAGACATATTTCCAGTTAAATTTAAAAAGTGACAACAGTTTATCTGGTCATTGTTTTTGTTTGTTTGTTTGTTGTTTTTAACAAGTTTTTCTTCTCAAACCCAGGTCTTATTGAATTTGAAGAGTGTGACCCTGTTAGTGCGGTTGAAGGTAAGCTGACTGTATACTGACTCGTGAGAGCTTCTGCTTGTTGAGCAAATAGAAAGGGACTGCTCTCCTTTGATGCTCACACAGTGTTAAAATACATAGATCTAGGAAGGGGAGGAGGACCTCCCCTAACAGTAGACTAGGGAAGGGGCATGGGAGGAGAAGAGGGAGGGCGGGCAGGATTGAGATGGGATACAAAGGGAATAAATTGTATTAAGTTTAAAAATTAAAAATATATATATAGACCTAATGATTGTAGATACTGAGCCCAGGTCCTAACATTTACTCTATTAGTGAACCACACCTGATTGCAAGATAATACTTCTAAAGATACATATGATGAGTTATGTACTTTTTTGGATTTTAATTGTCTTTCTATGCTTATTTTAACTGAATTTGCAAAGGGAGTATTTACCAGAAGAAAAGAGAATTTCATTAAGTGAATATTCTATGATACAATAAATGAACCATATTGTATTAACATGAGAGTTGACACATATTATGATTGACTTAAGTTGTAGGCTTTACTACTTGATATTTTATTGTTGTTTGATCATTTGCTCATTTATTACTTATGATTTTTTTGAGGGGTGAGGTTTTGCCATGTATTCTAGGCTGATAACAAACTTAAGATTCTCCTGCCGCAGTTGATATAGTGCTAGGATTACAGGTGTGCATAGACACTCTCCGTGATGCTTTTGTTTCTTTCATCTGAAGTTAGTTTGACACTTAGAAAAAAAAAATCCTTATCAAGAGCAGTTACATTTTTATTATAATGCACATTTATGTTAAAGGCATAAAACCAAGGAAAAGAAAGACTTTTGCTTTGCCTGGAATAATTAAAAAGGAAAAGGATGCAGAGTCTGTGTAAGTATTTTAAGTATTGCCCAAATACTTTTCATTGTTTATAAGTGATTAGAATAGTTTGATTTTGAAAAGAAAAAAATCTTTTTGAAGGTATTCAGTGTATATATCTAAACTGGAAAAAGAAAAAAAAAACCTTTCTGAATGACTAGATTTGTAAGTTTCTCTGGTTTTAGTTCATAGCATTAACATTTCTGATTTATTACAGTTTGAAGACATTATAAGCAAAAGCTTATGTGCCCAGGACCGGCATATAGAAAAGCAGAAGCAAGTCCTGCAAGTTGTTATATGGCTCCCCCTTTAAAGTTTAGAAATGTAAACACTGCTAGAAAGCCCAGTAGAGGAGACAGCTCTGTTGATTGCTTTGCTGAATACATTTCTAGAAAAGTACAGTTACAAGCACATTAGATCATGTGTAAGCTCTTTATGTTTTAACAGTTACTATTGAGATGACTTGATTTTTCAGAATATTTTTGTAGAGTTCAAACAAAAGGTATATTTAAATAGCAAAATAGATTCTAAACATGATATAATTATCAGGTAGTTCTAATAATTGAATCTTAAAATACTTTGTTCTTTTCTTTCTTTTTTTTTAAACAGGGAGTGTCCTGATGCAGATTCACTTGTAAGTAATTTTAATTTCATACAGACTTTTGTTTGTTTGTTTGTTTGTTTGTTTGAGACAGGATTTCTTTTTCTTGTGTGTATGTGTATCCCTGGCTGTCCTGGAACTTACTCTGTAGACAAGGCTGGCCTTGAACTCACAGAGATCCATCTGCTTCTGCCTCCCAAGTGCTGGGATTAAAGACATGTGCTGCCTCTACTGAGCATCATTACAGACTATTTAAAATAGGTATTTTTATTGGTAAAAAAAAAAAAAAAGTTTTTTTTTTCAAAGAAAAATACTAACCATGTAATTTGCTACTAAAATAATTATAAAGCCGTATCTCAGTTTTACATTGCATACTTTTCTGCTAAATTACTATCTTTGAGAAATGGATAATTTTACTTTTAACATTATTGTGGCACCATGTCAATAAAGTTTTCTTGGGAAATGGAAATTTTAAAAAATTGGCATTGTTTAAAAATGGAGAACCTTTAATAATTTAGTTTTTGGTTGTTGTTTTATTTGTTTTTCAAGACAGTGTTTCTCTGTGTAGCCCTGGCTGTCCTGGAACTGACTCTGTAGAACAGGCTGATTTGAACTCAGAAATCCACCTGCCTATGCCTCTAGAGTGCTGGGATCAAAGGCGTGTGCCACCACCACCCAGCTTGAAAGATACTATTTTTTTTTTGTGTGTGTGTTTTTGGTTTTCATTTAGACATCATTTTAGAAATTATAGCAATACGTTATGCTCACCCATTTTTCTGTGTTTTTAAGGTTTGTTTCTATTTCTTGTTTAACTGTATTTTTGAAGAATTAAAGAAGACTCTAAGTTGAGCTCCCAGTGGGTATAGTGCAAGTGTAGAATAACCAAATGCTATAGATAATGGGTAAACAGATGTATTTATTTATTTTGTTAGACACTGATTGTGTTGATTAATGCAGGGTTTTTTTGTTTTGCTTCGAGACATTTTAATCTTAAATGATGTAGTATTGTAACAAAATGAAGTGAAAGTACTTTGTAAAATACTGTGTCTTCTGTAACTTAGACAAACTAGTATTTTTGTTTTCTATTCCAGCTTTCAAGTAAGAAAGTTGTGGTTTAGTAATGAGTGTATTTTAAAATTGAGGCTGGAGAGATGGCTCAGTGGTCCGGAGCAGCTACTGCTCAAGCAAAATACCAGCATTTGGTTCCCACCCGCCACAGTAGGCAGCTCGACAGCTGTCTGTAACTCCGGTTTCAGGGACCCCTTTCTGCATCTAGAGCACATAATCTCATGCAGGCACACATACACACAAGTGAAAACAGTCAACAAATCTTTTTAAAATGTTTATGAAAATTAAGAGTGAAAAGTCACCAGAGAAGCTTAACTACTATAACAACTATATTAAACTGTTGAAATATCTCTTCTGTTCTTCATATTATTATTGACATGATTCTTCAGTACAGTAATTAGAGTACTAATACAGAAACCATGGATTGAATGAATAAAGATATATAGTGTAATCTGTATGTTTTTATTAGTATTAGAGTTCTGTGAATAGTTCCAGCATTTGAAAACTTGATGAACTGACCCCTTTTGTTGTTTCGTTTCTGTTTTTTAAATATGTGTGTATCTGTCTGCTTTGTGTGTGAGAGTGTGTGCAGAGGTTAGAAGAAGGCATCTGATCCCTCTGCTGGAGCTGGGCGTAGAGATGGTAGTGAGGCATTGGACGTGGGTGCTGGACGCCAAGCTTGGGGCCTCTGGAAGAGCACTAGATGCTCTTAACCACCCGTCCATTTGTCAAACCCCATTCCTTAAAAACAATCTAAACAGTTCAGTTACTAAGCAGATTACATAGGAACCTTTTCAGATTGGCTTGTTTTCGCTCTCCACAGTTCTCAGGAGATTCTTTTAGGTTGGTTTTTTTTTTTTTTTTTTTTAAAGATTTTATTTATTTATTTATTTATTTATTTTATGCATATTAATGCTTTAAGAAGGCAGTAGAGGGTGTAGATAGTTGTGAGCCACCATGTGGTTGCTGGGAATTGAATTCAGGACCTCTGGATGAGCAGACAGTGCTCTTAACCGCTGAGCTATTTCTCCAACCCCCTCTTTTAGGTTGTTGTAGGTACGATAAATTCATTTCTTTCTGTTGCTCAGTACCAAAGTTTATTGAACTGTTTAACTTTTATGTTGTTTTTTTTTTTTTTTTTTGTCTTGTGCTGTTAGAAATATACTTTCTATGAACAAATTGTACATTTTTAATAGAAAATTATTCTCTATGATTAGTAATTTTATTTCTGAAAACTAATATTAAGATAACCACTTTTGGGGCCTGGAGAGATGGCTCAGAGGTTAGGAGCACTGGCTGTTCTTCCAGAGCTCCTGAGTTCAATTCCCAGCAACTGCATGGTGGCTCACAACCATCTATAATGAGATCTGGTGCCCTCTACTGGCCTACAGGTGTACATGCAGACAGAACATTGTATATATAACAAATAAATAAATCTTATTTAAAAAAAAAAACACTTTGGACTTTTTTATATTTATGTGTTTGTTTTTCAACCTATTCATATTTAAGTTGACTTTATTGTACATATTATATATTTGGATCAGGTATCTTTCATTTGTTTTGCCAATCCTTTTTTTCCCCAATCTCTTTAATTATGGTAGTAAATGCGTTTTTTTAAATCCATCAATTAAAAACAAGAATACATTTTATTAAAATTTTTTGAAATATTGTTTTTAGTTGAGAAAATAATCATACATACTTATAAGACATCAGTGATATTTAGTCATCAACCTCAAATGTTTTTTTTTAAGCTTCTACACATAAACCCAAGTGTGAAATAATTTGCTTTTCTGTGTGTCTGATAACTCATTTTATATAATATTCTTTATCCTATTCCATGTAGCTGCAAATGATAAGTTTTTTAATATTTATAGCTGAATGCCATTTCATTCTATATGTGTATTATATTTATTTACCCATTCGTATGCTGATGGATACCTTGGCTGATTCCATGTTCTGGCTGTTGGAAATAGTACTGCAGTAAACTTATGAGTGCAAATATCTTTAAAACAGTTCTGTTTTGAAATTTTTGGGTGCGTCATTTTTTGGAGCTTTTTAGTTGTTTTGCCGAGTTACTCTTCACTACCTTCATGCAGTTTATAAATATGTGTATTTTTTTTTTAACCGCTTCATAGTTGTTATCTGCAAATAGACCCAAAAGCAGCCTCCTAGAAAGCAGCTTTTCAGCCTTAGTATAGTTTTATTGTTGTTGTCTCAGGCTTTATTACAGTTTGTTTGAATTTGTTGGGATGTCTAGTCTGTCTTGGTCAGTAGGCCCACCTCTCTGTTTAGCTTTCTAGTTATTTGTTGAAGAGACTAAGTGGTTTGTTTGTAGTTTCTTATAGCCTGGATTTTGCTGACTTCGTTCTTATGGCGAATTGTTTTACTTCTCTGTGTTATTTAATTTGGTATTTAAATCTGTATTCTTGATCAGATTTAGATTCAAGGGGGTTTGTTTTTTCTCCTCTGGATGCACATGGTGTTTTCCTTTTTATGTTATTTTTTTTTAAATATTGATACACTGTCTTAGCTATATCATTGGCTAGCCAAGACTTTAATCTGCTTTAAAGAGGCACTATGTCTTATATTTCCATGCAGCTTCTTAAGACATTGAGAGAAGAGTTAGCTTGGCCATAGTTGTTTTTGTTTTGTTTTTTAAATTCACTTATTCATGATCTTAACAGAAATGTAGATCTAGCACATTCTGAATTGGTTTTCACTTTGGCTGTTTCTTTCTTTCTTTTTTTTTTTAAGATTTAATTTTAAATCTATAGGGGGAATATATACGTGCGTGTATATACAGGTCCCGCAGATATGGATGGAGGCTGGGGGTATCAGATACTTTTGAGTTGGAGTTACAGGAAATTGTAAGCTGCCTGATGTAGGTGTTGGGAACCAAACTGGGGTTCTCTAGCAGAATAAATAGTATGTGCTACCAAAGCATCTCTTGTACGCCACATTGGCAGTTACCCTGAATTATGAGTTGTGATTCTCCTATTGCATGTTGCAAGGTTTTCTTTGGGTTTTTGAAACATAGAGTATGATTTGAAGCTAATTAACTACAGAGATATATAATTTTCCATAGTGTTAAGAATTTTGTTATCTGTTCGTATTTGATACAGTGCCTTAGTTCCTTAGTATTTTTGATGTTTTTTCAAGAAAGGGTCTTCCTGTGCAGCTCTAGCTGTTCTGGAACTTACTATATAGACTAGGCTGACCTCAAGCTTGTGGAGATCAGCCTTCCAAGTGCTGGGATTAAAGGTGTGTGCCACTACATTTGGCTCTCAGTAATATTTTGGACTTTTAACAGTTTGTTCATCTTTACTGTCTTTGTATATTATTGTCATTATAGTAATTTTTTTTACTATTTTCCCCTAGAATATTCCTGATGTAGATGAAGAAGGTTATAGTATTAAACCAGAAGCAAATCAGAATGATATCCTTTTATGATCTGGATTTTCTTAGTAGATTACGTTTGCATATGCATAGGTATAAAAATAACATCCTTCTTAAAGCCTCTTCTGTTTTAATTAACTAATAATGTTTGAGTGTTCTCTCTGTCTGTATATCTGCATGCCAGAGGAGGACATCAGGTCCCTTTATGATCCACCATGTGGTTGCTGGGACTTGAACTCAGGACTTCTGGAAGAGCAGCCAGTGCTCTTAACTGTTGAGCCATCTCACCAGCCCCACCTCTTCCATTTTTAATTAGCTAAAATATGACTGTTCTTCATTTACATGCTTTGCTTATTAAAGTTTTATTCCTGTCCATATATAGTACTCTTAGAAGGCTCTCTCTCTCTCTTTTTTTGTACTTGGGTGGAAACTAGTTACTCAAGATAAATTAGAAACTAAATTCTTTAATTCATACTCACATACCAAAGAGAACCATTTCTACTCATCCAGTGATTCTGACTCTGAAGATGAAGAACCAAAGAGGTACCGCATAGAGATCAAGCCTGCACATCCAAATAACTTGCATCACACAATGGCTTCTTTGGATGAATTAAAAGTATCTATAGGAAATATAACTCTGTCCCCAGCAGTGTCTGTAAGTATCTAAAATAAGCCAATTTGTGCTGTACATAGAAGCCTTTTTATTTTACTTCATCTACCTATAACTGCTTGATGTTTTTTAGAAATACTACTTTTTTATTAATGTATACTTGTGTGTGGTATGTGTAGGGGGTAATACGTACATGTGCCACAGGGTATGTGTGGTAGTCAGGACAGTTTTGTGGAGTCAGTTGTCTCACTTTACATGGGTTTTGGAGATCAAACTTAGGTTGTCATGCTAACTTATATCTGTGGCTGCTACTTTTTTTTATACCTGCTGAGATATACCATATGTACTTAATTTCAAGAATAGAAAATAAGTAAAAACTAAAACATTGAGCAATAGTTACATATACTTTTTGGGAAAATATTTTGTGTTTTTTTTTTTCTGATCTATAAACTTTCTTTTTAATGTGAATTTTTCATTCAATGAAAATTTACAGCACCTTTAAATGAAGTAAAGACTCTGCCTGCAAAGCAGATATATACAGATGTGAAGATGTGAGGTTTTGTATACAAAAAATCATAACCAGGTCACAACTAGGTGTAGGAAGTGGGGAGTTGGGAGGGGGGGACAGCAGTACATCATTTTGATCAGCTAAACTTAATCTATTTTGTCCCAAGTGTATTGTATTGTATCTAGGTAGCTAGACAAAGCACTTTAAGCTGATTAGCTGGGATTTAGGGTAGGGGCGCTCTTGGGGGCTTGAGCTTTCAGGGAGTAAGAAACATAGCAGAATCTATGTTGCAATCTTAACTCAAGCAGAACATGCATTTATCATCTCTTGTTTTATTTTTTTTTCCTCTTCTTTTTTCTCTTGTTTTATTCTAAGCAGCAAGTATTGAACTATTGATTTGTTTCCTCATTTCAGACACATAGGACTGAGGACTTTAAATTAATTTCATTTTATGATCAAAATAGAGACTTGGAGGCAAAATGCTTCTGATATGCTAAAGGCTGAGTAGGTATTAACAGAGGAGCCATAGTTATGCTAAGAATTAAAGTAGGTCTCAATGTAGGGGCTATAGAGTTTAAGCTGGTTACAACAAGCTGTTAAGAGCACTTGCTATGTGAGTTCTATTCTCAGATACCACTGTAGAGGAGTAAACTGACCTTCCAAAGTTATCTTCTGGTTTCCACCCACATGTGTGCTTGCATTCATACACATAAATACCATGCCTACAATAATGATAAAATTACAAATACTACAGTAATAAATCCACCGGAGAAAGGCATGCCTTAGGATAAGAAGCATATATATGCATATTATTATTTATTAATTACACTTTATTCATTTTGTATCCCCCCATAAGCCCCTCCCTCCTCCCCTGCCGATCCCACCCTCCCTCCCCTTTCTGCATGCATGCCACTCCCCAAGTCCACTGATAGGGGAGGTCCTCCTCTCCTTCTTTCTGATCTTAGTCTATCAGTTCTCATCAAAAGTGGCTGCATTGTCCTCTACTGTGGCCTGGTAAGGCTGTTCCCCCCTCAGGGGGAAGTGATCAACGAGCAGGCCAATCAGATTATGTCAGAGGCAGTCCCTCTTCCCATTACTATGTAACCCACTTGGACACTGAACTGCCATGGGCTACACCTGTGCAGGGGTTCCAGGTCATCTCCACAAATAGTCCTTGGTTGGAGTATGAGTCTCTGGGAAGTTCCCTGTGTTCAAATTATCTTGTTCTGTTGCTCTGCTTGTGGAGTTCCCGTTCCCTCCAGCTCTTACTATTTCCCACTTCTTACATAAAATTCCATTCACTCTGCCCATCAGTTGGCCATCAGGCTCAGCATCTGCTTTGACAGTCTATACTGCAGAAGCTTTCAGAGGCCCTCTGTGGCAGGTTTCAAGGTTGTTTCCTGTTTTCTTCTGGCTTTCAGAGGCCCTCTGTAGCGGGTTCCGAGGTTGTTTCCTATTTTCGTTTTCTTCTGATGTCCATCCTCTTTGCCTTTCAGGATGGGGATTGAACATTTTAGTTAGGGTCCTCTCTTTTGCTTAGTTTGTTTAGATGTACAGCTTTTAGTGGGTTTATTCTATATTGTATGTTTATATGAGTGAGTATATACCGTGAGTGTCTTTTTGCTTCTGGGTCAACTCACTCAGGATGATCCTTTCCAGGTCCCACCTACATATTATTATTTAAAAGCTGTTTTTCACTCCTGTAATCCCAGCACTCAAGGAGGCAGAGGCAGGCGGATCTCTGTGAGTTCAGGGCTAGCCTGGTCTACAAAGCGAGTCCAGGACAGCCAGGGCTACACAGAGAAACCTTGTCTCCCAAAATCAAGAACAACAACAACAAACCCAAAAAACTGAAAGATGTTTTTCTTAGTAATTAGGTTCTCACCAGTTTATGTTACTTAATTTGCATGTGTGTTTTAATTTTAATATATTATTTTTGAGACAGGCGGATCTAGTTTATGCTAGGTAGATCAGATGGCCTTGAACTCACAGAGGTCTGCCTGTCTCTACCTTCTGACTACTAGGATTAAAAGTGTGCTACCATACCTGGCCCTAATTATACATTCTAAGTAGTATTAGAATTGTACATTCTAAGTAGTCTGTAAATACATTTGTTTCGGAGTTTTTCTCTTAGATGTGCACTCGTGTTCTTGGGTTTTAAACTATGGGTAGAACATGTGTCAAGCAAGCACAATGCCCTAGTTTTGATGCCCACTAATACAGGGAGGGGAAAGAAGGAGAAAATAATTTTTGATGGGAGAAAAAGGTTCTATAATTAAATTCTCAAGGGTATGCCTCAAAGGTTTCTGAAGTGAGGTTTTGTTGTATTATTACTATTTTAACATTGGCAAGTGTGTTGTTATAGAGAGACTTGTATATGTGAAATAGAGAATTGTGAACCATTGAGACTTTTTATTGTATAATGGCATAACTAAATAAAATACACATAAGCAAAAGCTTAGAGGAATAGATATGTATTAAAATGTTATGAACCTTGTTATAAACAGTTGAGGTCATAGGTGTTTTTAAAAGCTTTTGTGTCTCATCTCTTGTTTCTGTGTTTTTTAAAAAATGAGTATATATTAACTTTATTACCCAGAAAGCCAAAGAAAAATTTTAATAGTGAATATTTGATTTGAAAAGACGATATCTTTATATATGTTTTGTTGCCCATTTGGTTCACTGGCATAAATTCCCCAACCATATGTTTTAAGATGTATATGTTTTAAGTAGGATTTAGAAGGGAAGTGACAAATTATTGTGTGAAAAGAGAATTGAATTTTGTACTGAACAAAATTTTGTCTTTTTCTTTCCATGCACTGCCAGAGACACAGTCCAGTAAGTGTCAGATTTTATATTTTGCCTGTTGACCTTTAAAAGTCAAATTTTAAAAATCAGGAACACTTGATTTTCAGAATTCTGTTAAATTTAGATTATTAATAAGTTTTGTAGCATTTTCCTTTGAATACTGTCGTAATATTTTAGGTACATGTACTTTGCTTTCTAAATTCAATTACTACACTATAGAAATTACTATGCTTATATTTAGAGGTGCACTTATGACTAAATTTTTAATATATTTTTTATAAATACAATTTACAATTAAGTAGATATAGTAAAGACCACATAAACTAGGTTCTTATTAGTAACATTTTGCCAAATATTTTGTTACCAAGCTAAATTACATGTTTAATAATACTCACTTTTGCATTTCTGTTTTAGGTGCAGATGAATCGGAATTCATCTAGTAAGTTTGATTTAGGAATTGGTTACTTTATGGTCTGTAGAAGTATCAGGCAGTTAGTCTCAGCCTCGTGTAGCTAAGGAATTAATGCTCTTTTCATATCACAGTTTCCCTGGTAGATTAGAAAGATACTTTATGCAGAAAACAAACTGCTGTAGAATAGTACTAAGAAACATCCTTAATCTTTCATAAAGTTTAGCAAATTTTTCAGAAGTAAAGAAGGCCAGAGAATAACTCCTGATCAAGAAGAGTGAAATGAGCTGGATGGTGGTGAGCACTCCTGTAACCCCTGCACTCGAGGAGAGGCAGGCAGAGCTCTGTGAGTTTGAGGCCAGCCTGGTCTACAAATCGGCTTCTGGTAGCCAGGGCTTTCTTACATAGAAAAATTCTTTCTCAAAAATAACAGCAACAACAAAAAGAATGAAAGGGGGAAAAAAAAAGAATATTAAAATGGACTGGGGAAGCTCAGTTGTTAACATGACCCCAGCATGTCCACACTGCTTGGATTGAAACCCCAGCAGTTTATAAGAGGGGGATATGAAAATGTTTTATAAACTAGTAGTGTTTAGCTTTATTTTTTAAAAAGTCATATTACAATTGTAGTTTATTTTATAATTTTAAAATAGTTAGGATGATAACATCTTTTGCAGAATTATGAACTGAAAAATCAGACTTACTGTGAACTTTTTTTTATAATTTTGTAAATAGAATGCATAATAAGAAGAATCAGTCTTAGCTGGGCGCTATGGCGCACGCCTGTAATTCCAACACTCAGGGAGGCAGAGGCAGGTAGATCTCTGAGTTTGAGGCCATTCTGGTCTACAAAGCAAGTCCAGACAGCCAACTGAAAACAACCATTAATAATAAATACCAAAATGAAAATAAGGATTTTACCATTAAAAAGAAATGTCTGATGATAAGAGGTTGTAGAGAGAATGAGGCTAAGTGCTGCAAGATGGAAGACAGTGCAGCAAACACTTGGAAACAAAGCAAGCTTCCAGAACAAGCCAGGGGAAACCCAGGGCAGACAGGTCTGGCACAGTGTGGTGCTGCTCGGAAGTGCTACAGCGCCCGTTTGAATCCTGCAGTCATCAGCTGTAGAACATTGGAGGTGTGGAGGAAGTTCATCCTCATTGACATGACCTTTTATTCCAGTGCTCTCTTCCTTGCCCGTCACTTAGAAAGTAAGACATGACAAACACAGAAGGTAGCAGAAAAGATCAGGGCCTCCTCCAATAGGGCATCACTACTAAAGATTATGTGGTAGTCACTACTATTACCCTGAGAACTTGAAAGCCAGTTGTAGGACCAAGTACTTAAACATTGCTTCAAATTTTTCTTACTACTTTTTTTTTTGGGGGGGGGGTGTTTTTCGAGACAGGGTTTCTCTGTTTAGTCTTGGCTGTCCTAGACTCACAAGCTGGCCTCAAACTCACAGAGATCCACCTGCCTCGCTCTGCCTTCCCGAGTGCTGGGATTATGGGTATGCGCCATCATGTCTGGCCTGCTTACTTATTTTTGAGATAAAATGTCTCTGTAGTCCCAGAACCTGCTCTGTAGACCAGGCTGACTTTGAAATCATAGAAATTCGCCTGTCTTTGTCTCCTGAGTGATGGAAGCAAAGGCATGTGCCACCACCAGCCTCTTATAATTTTAAAGTCACAGTCTGTGCTTTGTTTTATAAAGTTAATGAAAGAAATTAAGAATCAGAAATTCAGCTTGTTTACTTTTTCCACAAGTGTTGATATGTATTTTTTCCATTTCAAAATTTGTAAGTTGTTGCTAGCATTAGAATATGTAAGTATACAGCTGGGACACAGAGTTAACAAAATGTAACTAAAAAGAAAAAAAAAAAAGATATTATTTTAAAATAATATAAAATAGTAATTATATGTTTTGCTTCTTAGTAATAAGAGAGCAAAGGAATATGATTATGGGCATAATTATAATTTTATTGTGTGATTTGAAATAAAATTGAATTAAATAATAAAAAAAGAATATGTAAGTATATGAGGTTAATTAAAATATCTATGAGGATCTTTTAATTAAAATATCTTTCTTCTCAGATTATTAGTTTTTCATATTTTAATTTTTTTTAATTAGGTGAAGAGTTAACAAAATCAAAGCTGTCTTCTGTACCCAATGAGTAAGTTTGCTGTTTTTTTTTTTTAATAGACTTTATTACAGCTTTTATTATTTTGAGAAATTTTAGGTTAAGATCAAAACTGGGTGAAAGATACAGAGATGGCCCTTCTGCATATTTTCTTCTCTTACATATGCCAAGCTTCCTTTTCAAAAATCTCTCACCAAATTAATACGCTTGTTATAGTCAATGAACTTGCATCTTGACACAGATCATCCAAAATACATAGACCAGAGGGGTGTACATTTTGTACATTCTGTGGGTTTGAGCAACTTTCTTGCCCCTCCCCCGCCACTCCATCCCTTTTTGATCAACTCTTAAAAGACTGGCATTGTAGTATCATAACCGGTATTTTTACTGTATGTCTGTTTATTTAGTCCTTTTTTAAAACCACTTTTAAGTTTTAAGTTTTGTTTTCTCCTTTTTTTCCCTAGAATTTTGCACTTAAGTCTTAGTCATGTTGTTTTCTGAACTGTAAAAATTTTTTTGGAGCTTTTAGATATTTTAGGGTTTTTTTTTTCACATGAAACTTCTTGTTTTGATGGTTTTCTTAAAAACCGCAGACAGCTGCGATTGGCCTTGGTAGCTTTACAGCTTCTTAACACATGCTGATTATCTTAGGTTCATACATTTCAGTTTTTATGGGAATTTTGTCATTTCTATTTTCATTTTTCCCTTCACTTTTGATTGTGACTTTATAAAACAGGGCCATATGTCATGAGCTTCAAGATGACGTTATCTCCAGATGGAAAGGCAAGAAGCCAGCTACCCATCTTGCTAGATCTTTAAACAGGAGAAGAGAAAAAAGTGTTAAACCAGTGTTCCATGAGTCTCCTCTCACTTCCCTGCCAGCAAGAGTACTTTCTCTAAGTTAATGTTTTACATGAGTGAACGTTAAGCTTAATGAAGTGAATAGTTTAAGATTATTTGGTATCTGTGAGGTTCTGAATGTTTACCATTGAAAGCATAATCTGTGGATGCCACTTAGATAGCTGCAGTAAGAGACTTTATTGTACAAGGTAGGACATGTTCACATTTGTGCATGTTGAAATATTAGATATATAATTTTAGGTCATTGTAATAATTTTGACAGAGTAAGCATATATTCTATTCAAACTTTCTTACCGATTTCACTTCATTTGAATTTTATATTCTCTACTACACTAGACTGTAGACTGTCCTCAGACTGTTTAGAATCTATTAGCTGTATCCATTGAGCAGCTCTTCAAGACTGCTGCTTTTCTTCATTTGTAAATCTGAGATTATTGTTCTTCACACTCTATTGGAGTTTAGCAAGGTATGATCAAAGGAGATTAATCCTTACCACTTTCCCAGCCAAGAAGATGTTATATTGTAAATGCTGCTTAATGCTGTTTGCTAAGTCTATTGACTAGATTTCTCAGCGTGTCCAACTGCTTAGTCACATTTATTGAACTGCTAGAATTCTGTGGAACAAAAATAAATGGTTTTTATACTAATAATAATCCTGCTAATCCTTATTCTTCAAATGGTATGCTAGGAAAGGGACCAATGATTTACTTGCTTGGGACCCCTTGTTTGGATCATCTCTTGATTCATCATCTTCAGCTTCACTTAATTCGTCATCATCAGGTAAAAAATAACAACAAACACTCAATAAAAATATATGTATATGAGAGAGCTGTCTTATTTTTGGGAAGTAGCAAGTGTACTTTTTTCTAATTGATTCCATTTGTGTATTTTGTTAAATCACCTAAAGCTTTTAAGTTTGTCATCCACTAATAGTGAGTTCACTACCATCACCAGTAAAATAACAACACACTCCAGAGCACTTAAGAATGGAAATAATTTTAATCCTCTCTTCCAGTGGCTTCTGAAAGCACTGTCTGAGGGATAGATATGCAGATACAATATTCATTTATAAACACTAGTGTTAATAAGTATTGTTACTAGTTTTCCTTATAAAGTAAATTCCAATTAGTGGAAGGAATTGATTTCACACTTTTACGAGGCTTGGCTTAAGTCTGTTTGAAATGCCATTTGGACAGGCCTCCTGATAATTCATGTATAAATGCTTCTGCTGTGGTAAGCGCATCCACAGGCTTGAAATGCTGAATCTAGTTCTGTGCTAGCTTCACTGATATGACCATATCTTTAAAATAGCTACTTACTACCACAGGCAAGTGTTGTAATCATTTAGGTTGGTGCACATTTCTTTGGAATACACTTTCAGGTGCATAGACAAGGGCAGCATGGAAAGACTGGTATCATTTGAAAAAGGCGTTAGCCTCTGAACTAAACTTGGTATCTTAGCAGCTTTTGGCTGCCTTCCTTATGCATGAACACATACTTTCATGTGATGTGCTTTCTAATGATAATTCCTTTCTGTGAGTTTGTTTTCATCCTGTAACAGCCTGTTTTTGGTTTCTTCCCACTGCTCCCTACTGCTCCCTACTGCTCCACTCCTTTATTGATGACCAAAGGACCTTTAGCCTTGTACTTTACTTCTCACGTATTTGCTTAGGCTGGCACTTAATGTGTGTGTAACTTTGCACATTTATAAATGGTGAAATTGCCAAATATATTTTTCCTACCCACTATATTTTTCAATGTTTGAATTCTAGCACAGACTTTCAAGTGGACCAAAGGTTTTGAAAATCATTCTATTTGGCAGTAATTTAAGGGACATTGAGATGACTCAGCAGGTGGTACCGTGGCTAAGCCTAATGCCCTGAGTTCCATCCTTGGAGCCCACATGGTAGAAAAGAACTGATTCCCACAAGTTGTCTTCTGACCTCCCTGCACATACTCACTGCCTTAATCAATGTTCTATTGCTGTGAATAGACACCATAACCACGACAACTGTAACAAAGGAAAACATTTAATTTAGGCTGACTACGGTTTCAGGTTTCAGGTTTAGTCCATTATCGTCATGGTAAAAAGCATGACAGTGTGCAGGCAGACATGGTTGCTGGAGCCAGGAGTCCTGCATCTTGATCCACAGGCAGCAGAAGGAGACTGTGTGCCACACTGGACATAGCTTGAGCATAGGAGACCTCAAAGTCCACCCTACAGTGACACTCTTCCTCCAACAAGTGCTTCTCCCTGTGGGCCAAGCATTAAAGCACATAAGTCTATGGGGGGGTGGTATTCCACACTCACAAACTCAAAACTAAAGTAATAGTTTTATAAAGATAATTTAAATATTTACCTCTATAATTCATTCCTGCTTCAGTTATATTAATAGATATATTTGACTTTTGAATATCATGATAAAGGTATTTAAGTACTTAGTACTGATTTTTAAAATTATTATATGTTGCAAATGGCATTGACAGCACTAAATACAGGATTTAAGAAGAATTAAGGTATTATGAACATTTAAAAATGAATTGGGGTAATATTTTTAGCAAATTAATGAAGTCTAATGCTTTTAATTGTTACAGTGTGGTTCTTAAGTCAGATTACAATGTAATAAGGTTAAGTATGCTATTTGTCATATTATCCTTAAGGCTCAGCTGCAAAACCCTTATCTCACATTAATCTCTGTGAATTAGATGTGTTGATAGTAAACCAACAACCTTTGAATTTGAATTAGTTCATTTTTTTCAACTGACCTACCGGATTTAATTTTATGTATGCATATATAACTGAATTCCTGTGTATCAGTTTTGTTAGAAGGTTTAATGATTGTTTTCAGGACTATTGTGAATATTAGAAGTAGCTTTGATAAAAAGATTTGATGGATAGATTTTTCAGTATTCAAATACCCTTAGTTATATTAACACTATTGGAAAATGATCTTTGAATCCTAAAAGTTTTTTTTTGTCTTTATGTAAGGATTCCTACATACTAATGATTTTCTTCAAATTCTCTTTTGTCTCCCATCAGCCAGACCCACAACTCCCCTTTCTATAGGCACCATTGTTCCACCTCCAAGGCCTGCTTCCAGACCAAAGCTCACTTCAGGCAAACTGAGCGGGATTAATGAAATAGTATGTACTCAAGATTTTTTTTTTTTAATTATGTAACTATTTTTGTTTTTTTTACTTGTTTTTGAGACAGGGTCTCATGGTGTTGCCCTGGGTGCTCTGGAACTGACCATGTTGACTAGGCTGGCCTCAAACTCCCAAAGATTTACCTGCCTCTGCCTCCCAAGTGTTGAGATTAAAGGTGTTTGTCACCACCATAAAGGTGGTTCCTGTGATTTAAAATACAGTTATTTTTCTATATGTTCCTGCATGGTTAAATGCTTTCTTCTAAAGTCCTTAAAAATAGGAAGTTTTCCAGTCATAATTCTCTCTCACATATAATCTCAAAATCATACTAGCAAAGAAACAAACTGCCTAAGAGAACAGAGATTTCCTTTTAAAAAATTGGTGTATTACACAAGTCAGTGTCCATTGACTCAAAATAAGCAAGTTCATGTAATTCTGCCTTAAGCTTAATATTTAAGGAAGAAAGTGTGATATGTTTTAGGCCTTACTTTTAGATTCCTAAGGGGCACCTGTCTAGCTTTGTTTTATATATAGACTGGAGTCCACAGCAGTTACCTGATAGAAAAGCACAAAAGAATAAGAAGCACTGGTTTTCAAAAGTTATTAATAACGGCAAAAACATGTGTGGTCTCTATTCAGTGGGTCCCAAGCCAGCCTTTTTGCTTCCTATGTGCTCTGTTTTATCTTTTCATGCTAATTGCTGTTTAATTACTACTGTTGTGTTTCTGAAAGCCAATCTTATTTTTTTCCCTTCTTATCTCTAGCAGTGTAATTAATCATTGTGATTGAGTATGTTAGATGAATGTATAATGTAGTCTCATCACTGTACCAGCCTCCTCTTTCCTGTCTTTCCAGCCACTCAAAACTTCATCAAACACAATATGCTCTTTATTCTTTTTGTTTGTTTGTTTTCATTTTATGGGAGGGGTTGTAAGGAGATAGGATTGAACTTTGAACATGAGCTGTATTATGCACGGTAAGCACATATACTATCATTGAACTGGTTCATGCTATTTTATACATCCATGTTTCTGGGTTTTTTTTTTTTTTTTTTTTTTAATTATACTCTGTTTGAAGTGACAGTTTTCTCTGAGGCAAAAATGATGTCTTTTTTGTTTTCTTTTGTTTGTTTGTTTAGTTTTTTTGCTTTTTAAAGACTCAGCTATTCATCTGCTGCATTTGGTCACTCCTCCAGCAGATTGTATTATTTTTTTGTTTATTCCCATATATTTGGCTTATATTCCTATTAGCATGAATGTCACATTGTGTACCCTTAGTTTCTGTAGCCTTAGTATCTTGGTATCTTTACTGCATTATATGTTACCAATTTCCTGTCCACAGTAGTTTGCATAAAGCCTGTGACACGGTACATAGATAGGAAATACACTTTGGATGGAGGGTTGTATATGGAAATGGCAGCTAAAAGCAAGAGAGAAATCACTTAAAAAAGAGACATTTAAAAAAAAAAAGAGACATTTTCCCTCTTCCATTAAGTGTTGTAAAATGTACTATAAAAATGCAACCACATCATAGTACTCATGAGGTCATCTTGCTATTGGAGAAATTTCCCCAAAGTAGTTGAACTGAAGACCTTTCCAAGCTTGTAAGTGTCAGACAGTATCTGCATTTCTGTGCATAAATACACAGCCATGTGTTTTGTCTTTTGCTATGTTTTTTCAACCTATTAGTCATAGTGGTTGTTGAGTTATTAGAAAGCTATACTCAAGGAAAAATATGTTTAAAAATAATTATGAGTAAGGGAGGGTTCCAAATTGTAAATGGTGATGACTTATTTTTATGCCTATAAGTTTTTGTTACTATAACAAAGATTTAAGTATCAACAAAATGTTTTTTATTTTTAATGTCTTGTAGGTGAGAACAGTATTTTGTTGTCACTTCTATAAGCAGGAAAAGGCTATTTTTGATTAAGCTAAGTAAGCCTTTAGGAAGTATTGCTAGTATCTTATTGGAACAATTGATTTGGAAGGAAAAGGGCCATTTACCAATATAAATAGATAGAAGAGTTGGAGATATTCTTTTCCTGTTTGTTTTTATATATTACTTTCTAGTTACCTTTTTCTAAATGCAAAAAACAACAGAATTAAGAGTTTTCTCCAACTTTTGTTTGGTGTAAGTCTTCTAATAAGGAAGCATTACAAGAATTGCAAAGGAAAATGTGAACAGATTTGTAAACACAAAGGGCAAATAGCATTTAAGGAGGAAAATATTTGCAACACATAATATTAAGGGTTAGTAAAAGTTGAAGTAGTCATAAGACTTTTCAAAGCTATTCAAAAAATGAAAATACAGGGGCTCTGGAGACTTGGCTCAGTGGTTTAAAACACTTGCTGCACTTGCAGAGGCCCAAAAATTGGGCTTTTAGCACCTACTTTGAGCAACTTAAAACCACCTGTAACTTTAGCCCAGGGGATTCAATGCCCTCTATACAATAAAGCTTAAAAAAAAAAAATAAAAGTATACCTTTTAAAAATTATATTAACTAGAACATTTAAAAATTGTTACTCCTTATTCTGTGACTCCTCTGTTATTGCTGACAGGTATCGGGGTTGGGGCTTTTGTAGATCTGCCAGCAGTGTAAATAAGACAGGGAGACTTTTACACAACTAAAGCCTGGGCATTAGCTGGGCACGTGGCTATCATCTAGACTTGACCCGACTCTTCTACCTGCTACCCGTCTACACATGCTACCCGTCATGTGGCTAGCTCTTTTGTTCATGCAGGCTCTGTTCCCTCTCATGTCCGCCTCCAAAACTCCCACTTATGCTTTCTTCTCCCAGAGTCCTTCTCTCTCCCGGAAGGTCCACCCTCCTTTTTCTGTTCTAGTTATTGACCATCCGCTCTTTATTATGTCCAATCAGCATCAAGGCAATACTTGATACATCTGTTTGGTTGTGTAAGGCATTGAGGGCTGTTACAAATAGGAGGCTGGTGATAGGCTGGAGAAATGACAATACCAAAATCCTGCCAGCATGTAGCACTCCGCTACTACGGAATTAACAGTTGAAAATACAGAGACATTTCTTAACACTGTTTGAAGGAAATTATCCCGATAGACAGGATACAGAGAACTGATCTCATGTATATAGTGAACATACCTTTTTAGGAAGTATATAAAAAACTTGTATTTTCACTTCTGAGTACCATAGTAAGTATACTTTTAAAAATACAGAGAATATTTTATCATAAAACCTTTTTGATAGCATTGTTTTAAAATAGTCTTCACGTTTTATTGTATTCTTGGAAGTGATTTGACATAACATCTAATATTTAATTAAAAGAAACTTATGGTAAAGTTGTTTGGTTTGTTACGACTTAAAATTTTTTTCTCTGACAAGGAAAGACTTGCTTTAGCATTTTGATAAATAGCTTTTTGTTTTTAAGCCCAGGCCATTCAGCCCACCTGTAACTTCTAACACCAGCCCACCGCCTACTGCTCCGTTGGCCCGGGCAGAGAGTAGTTCTTCTATCTCTTCCTCTGCTTCATTGAGTGCTGCCAATACTCCAACAGTAGGTAAGTGGCTATTTTGATTATGAAAGTTACCATACAAATAACAGTTGGGGTTACACTTATACTCGTTTAAATATACATACACACATATTTTCATTTTATTGAAGCAGGTCTTTCTACATAGCCCTGGATGGTCTGGAACTCAGAGCTCTGCTTGCCTCTGCCGGTATTAAAGGCATGTGCCACCACACCTAGTACCACATAAAGTGTCTTCAGGGCCTTTTTTTTTTCCCTTAAGTTTTGTTCATGAAGACTAATGTCAGCTCTTCCACTGAGTAGATGGTCTTGAATAATCCATTTAAGAAAAATGCTTAGTCCAACCTAATGAAGCCTATGTCCTTTGCACACTGATAGAAACCCTGCCAGCACATGAGTAGTCTATATTTATGGACCCCACTCTAGTAGTTTGAACAGATGCATCAGAGCTCACTCTGATGTGTGTCACTCCAGTACAGCTGGTGGTGAACCATCTTACTTTAAGACATTTGGTAAGGAAAAAGGACACGGACTCACACACACACATACACACACCCTTTTTCTCTTTTCCTGCAGTGAGAAGTGAAGAATTTAACATCAGAAATTTTGTTTTTCTGGACATCTACTTGACACTTGTGAAACTGACATTTTATTTTCTAGACTAGGAGTAATTAACTGTTATTGAAAATTATTAGGTCAGCCTATGAACTGCTGGTTAGTATAAATTGTTAAGAAAGTAATGTACAATGCAGTCAGTTCTACTGTGAATTGACAGTTGCATTCTTAAGAAAGTTTGTTTTGGGGGCAGAAGAGATAGTTCAATGGTTAAGCATGCCTACTACTATTGTAGAGGACTCAGGCTTGATTCCCAGCATAAATACGGCCGCTCGCAACTGCCTGCAAGCTCCATTTCTGGAGAATCATGACAGGTTAATGTACCAATGTTAATGCACATACATATACTAGACATAAAAAAAGGAAAACGAAGGTTGTATTTGAAAATAATTTTATTGACCCCTTGTTCAGATGTAGCCAGTAGGCAGCTTAGTCTCCATGTGGGGTTCTGAGTAAGGGGAGCAGGGGCTGCCTCTGTCATGAACTTGGTTGCCTGCTCTTTTTGCCAGGCCACAGAGGAAGAGGATCCAGGCAGTCCAGATGAGACTTGATAAGCTAGGAACAGAAGGCAGGGGAGGAGAACTCCCCTTTCAGTGGACTAGGAGCAGTGGAAAGGGGGAAGAGGGAGGCAGGGTTGGGACTGGGAGGAGTTGAAAAGGGGGCCTATGATTGGGATATAAAATGGATAAATTGTGAAAAATAAATAGTTTTATTGAAACATTTTACTCAACAAAAGAATCTTGTGTGCTTGTGAATTGTTTATAGAAATTTAACCACAAATATTAAAAAGTTATTAGGTTTTAAATATATTTATGTAATCTAAACCTTAACAAACAAAGTCAATTTTTTTACTGCATCTAGATTTTGCTCAAGGATTTTTTTTTTTTTTTTTTTTTTTTTTTGGCATCGTCTCCTTTACTCAGGCTTCTTAAAAGTTCTATTAGTTTTCTAACTCATTGTCACTGTGAAAACAAACACAAAATTGCTGAAGCACAACAGCCGTATTTCAGGTACAACCATTTCTATTCCAGTTATAGCTGCCCTTCTTGCTGCTGCTAGTCTTGGTCCTACAAGCATCTGTGTCACCTGGGCCTTAATAGGAATGTAGACATTTAAAGTCAGATACTCAGGACTGGGGGCCCAGGGTTTTACATGCTTTCCAGGTGATTGTGATACATGCTGTTTGTGAATGACCTATAGTTAAGCTATTTTACTTAAACCCAATTTAATTTGTCAAAGCTGACTTGTAAGGAATGCATCTGTTTGGTATGATGATTGTAAAAAACAGCATGACTAGTATAGGCTAGAAGGAAATGTGAGTGGTTTGAGTTCTAAATGTTCAAACCAGATACTACCATCTTCTTTTCCATGGTATTTTCTCATTTTAAATTGATAGAGAGTATAACTAATAAGTATTGTAATGAACAGCCTTATTTTTGTTTGGGCATGTGGTTTTCTTAATTATATTTTCACAAAATTTATGCTTTAGTCATAACAATAGCTTGATTGGCTCTACTAGAAATTCAGCAGGTAGCTTGAATAAGCAGAATAAGCTCTAGCTGTTTCATTGCATATGGGGGTGTCTGGCTTTTTGACGTCTACGCGCTACTGTGACTTATAACCATGTGGGGCTACATTCTCATCCACCCTGGAATACATACAGTCCATTAGATAGGCCTGTTTCACAAGGGGTTTTTGTGTGTGATGGAAATGCTAGGCTGATTTTGATTGAGCTACTATGAATTTGTTTATTGTTTCAGTCCCTAATGTTGACAGCAGGAGATCCAGTAGCATATGACAGAGATGAGGCAGGCAAGGCAGATGGATACCAAATTTTTGCACCAGAGGGTCTTCAGTCTGCCTGAAAAGTTCTCTCTTTGTTGTGATTATTCAGTTCTGTTTAGATTTGTTGTTGACTTTTTTGTTTCTTGAAAATGTTTTCTTTTCCTGCAATATTTTATCTTATTTAAATGTGATAGAAGATGATAATTTGATTGGGACACTCTGTGAAATTGAAAAGCACTGTGAGACATCACCAGGTATTGTATCAGAAGCAAATATATGTGTGACTAATGCTCCTAAGGCTGTCTAAAATATTTCACCTATTTTTTTCTCCTTTTCCAGCAATGTATGGTATGTCTGCAGTCGAGAATAACCCTAAGATTAACTATCTCAATTTTGTGCTAATTATGTCCAGTCACTGTACAAGACCAGATCTCTAGTTATAAAAATGCACACTGATTTTTGCACTTTCTTCCAGCATGCTTAAGCATTAAAAATCA
>NW_026596463.1:4882421-4959353 GCF_907164565.1 Psammomys obesus | reverse complement strand
TATAGTACTGTGTATCAAAATTGGGGCTTTGTAAATGCTTGCCATGGCTCTCATTGAGCAGTCCTGTGTGTGTGTGTGTGTGTGTGTGTGCGCGCGCGCACACACACACACACGCGTTTGTACACAGAGGCCAGCAGTCAATAGCTGGTGTGTTCCTTGATTGTGGTTTACCTTAATTTTTTGAGAAAGGCTCCCTTCACTAATTTTGCTGGATTGGCTGGCCAGCAAATTTCAAGTATCTACCTGTCTACTTCTTGTACTTTATAACCAGGATTATA
This sequence comes from Psammomys obesus, assembly GCF_907164565.1. Taxonomy (NCBI): domain Eukaryota; kingdom Metazoa; phylum Chordata; class Mammalia; order Rodentia; family Muridae; genus Psammomys; species Psammomys obesus. Next base: position 4,959,075 of record NW_026596463.1, on the reverse strand, counting down.
GAACATGCAGTGCCATGCCCAGCTTCTTTGTGTGGGTGCTGGCGGTCCAAGTTCAGGTCCTCATGCTTTTTTGTAAGGACTTTTCAACTGAGCTACCTTCCCAGCCTTGTTTCTTTTGATTTTTAGTCAGAGGAGTAGCAGGTGCTAATTTTATCTCTGGCTGTATTTTTATATTTACTTGTGGGCTTTTCAAAGGGAAATTTGAATTTCATATTTAAGAAAAGGCCTTGGTACCATAGATTCATATATATAGGCATTGTGTTTTATGTAGCCTGTCCACATCTTCCTGTCATCTCTAAATCATCTTCAAGTTACTTAGAATGTAGAGTACAAGATGAACGCTATGTAGGCAGTTGTTCTGCTGTGCTGTTTAGGGAATGAAGACAAGAAAAAAAGTGTTTTCTCGCAGAGCCTGTGTAAACCTGCAAATACAGAACCTTCAGGTTCAAAGGACCAGCTGTGTAATTCTCCTTAATAAGAAAAGCGCTGGACTGGGATATAAATCACAGGAAGAAACCTTGATTTTTACGCATAAGTCCTTGAGTTTGATCCTCAGGACTGCCAAACAAAACAAATCACAAAAAAGTATGTGTTAGTAAGGATTTGATGAAAATTGAGAACCTCTGTACACTGTCTTAAGACTGAAATTTTATAGCCACTGGAGAACAGTATGGCAACTCATTAGAAAATTAACAATAAAATTAATTGTATGATCTAGCAACTTGACTTCTAGGTATACATCCAAAAGAATGAAAAACAGGATCTCAAAGAGGTTTTTACACCCATTTGTAGCAGTACCATTTACCGTAGCATTTGCAGTAGCAAGAAACTTGAGACATAGAAAAGTGTAATATGAGTGCCGTAAAATATTATTCAGCCTTAGAGAGAGAGAGAAAGAATTCTGACAGACTTCAGTATGAATAAGCATTCATTACATTGTGCTATCAAGTGTTATTTGATCCAGTCTCTATGAGGTCTTAGAGTCAGGCTCGTAGAGACAGAAAGTACAGTAGTGGTTGCGAGATGCTAGGTGAAGTGGGGCCTAGGTGTGGAAGGTAATGTTTAGTGGGTATAGAGTTTGGGTTTTGTGTGATTGAAATAGTTACGGAAATAAGTGGCATGATGGTTGTACAGTATTATTTTTTATTTCTTTGTACTATAACTATGCTCCTAAAAATTGGTAAGATAAGTGAGACCCTGCCTCAAAAAGTAAAAGATAAAAAGATGGAGTTAGATGGTAAGACCACAAATTTTGCTACATGTTTTACCATAGTTAAAAAAAGTTAAGGAGAAAAAATTCTTCATCTTTCCCTAAAAATGGGCTCTCATTAAATTCTGATGCCCTTCTATTTTAGAATATTAGGAAAAAGATTGATGGATTCAAACTTAGGTTCTATAGAGATATTTTCCCATCTATAAACATGTATTTATAGTTGAAATCAATAATTCATACCTAGTTGGCTTTTTAAAAATATTTTTCTCACTTGCATGCTCAAATTCATGCCTCTTGATTAATTCTTTATCTTTTGCCTAATCATTTTTAAATACAGATTTAAATTCTTTCAGTTCAGGATCGTTTGGTATTCAGAGTGATCATAATATTCTTTCTTTTGAATTTTTTTGACAGTGGTAGTATTTTTATTAATTTTTAAGTTTACATGCAAATTTCCTTGTGCCATTTTCCAGTATTTTTTGTCCCCCTTTCCTGCTGTTTGCAACACCTCTCTCTTACATATCTCTTTGTCTCTTCTCTGACAGCCCTCTTTCTGTTATTCCTGTTTCCCCTAATATCTCATAAGGTCTCTTCATTCCTTTTACTTTCCTCTTTCTAGTTTCATGGCCAACAAACAAACATGCACACGTTCAGGCACACATATAGTCCATACAAATGAAGTTAAATATAGGTATCATATAAAAGAGAACATATTGTATTTGTCTTTTAGTCTTGCTTTTTTTTTTTTTTCCATGAGTTCCCTTTCAATTCATTTTCTTCAAATGTCATTATTTTTCTTTATGGCTGAATAAAATTCCACTATATATTACTACATTGTCTTTATCCATTCTTCTCTTGGAAGAAGATGGATATTCAGGCTGTTCCCATTTTCTAGCTATAATAGAGTGAATGTGTAAGGGTTTAGGTGCTCTGCTCAGGATTATAGAAGCTTCTGTGTTCTTATCTTCACAGCCGTCCATCTATCTCTAATCCACCCATGTGTCTCTGTTGTGCAAAACTGTGACTTGTCATTCAAAAGCCATCTCTTTTATTTTTCTATGCCACCTTAGCAAAGTGCTTGACACCTGTTATCCTTGATTCAAAATGCTCTGAAATCTGAAGATTTTTGACAAAGTTTCAGATTCCAGAACCTTTTAGATAGCAAAGATTTTGAGATTAAGGATGCTCAACAGGCAGAGTTTATGTAAATATTCTCAGATTATTTTTTCCAGTTTCTAAAACGAATGACTTTTCTGGTCTTTGGCATTTCAGATATAGTTTACTTAACCTGTAGTGACTGCTGTTATTTTGTGAATGAATTTTGATTTTATTGAATTCTTATTTTCTCATGGAATTATTGTTCATTTTGGAGAACATACCTTGTCTAGTGTCCAGAAGCACCAGTTTTGGTCTCCAAAATAAAAATTCCTTCAAAGTCTAGAACACCAGCAATCTTCCTGGCCTCTTAAACTTATTAAATATCTGTTGTCACTGTAAGACCGTTTGGTTAAATGATTGCTCAAGGTTGGGAAGTCATTGCAGTAATAGTAAAGCGTGTGTTGGAAGAGTGCATCTGTGCAGAAAGGCAAAGGCAGTGTGCTGTCTCAGAGGTAGGTAGTTTAAATTAGAAAGGATCCAGGACCCATAAAGACCAAGGAAAGTCTTAGCCTCTGAAGGTTATAACTGGTCCTGTCCCTTGCTCTCTTCTTGCCTCCTGTCATTCCCCACCATATTCTCTCGTTGAACATGATATTCTACTGAAGCATGGAAAGCCAACTGTCTATGGACTAAGCCCTGTGACACCATGAGCCAATATAAATAAATGTTCTTTTTGAGTTAGGTCAGGTGTTTGGCCACAGTGACTGTAAAACTAGCTTAACATTTAAATTAGTTCACAGATTTGTTCAGTATTTTATTATGCTTTTAAAATCACAGTATGATTTTAAATTTTTATATGATACAGTTCAAAGGTGCTTTGTCTGTATGAAAATGAAATCGGCTTTTAAAATGTTAAATGTAAAAAAAAAGTTATATGTCAAACATTTATTCAGGCAAAGTAACATAGAACTGTAATACAAGATGAGCACCTGCAATCTAGAAATTCAAAAATCTAAAATCCAAAACTTTATATGATGATAGTTCTCAAAAAAAATTTTGATTTTAAAATATTTTAGATTTGGACCTGTTAGGTTAGGGATGGTGGGGATGGGTGAAGATCATGCAAATACTCTGAAATATGAAACACTCTAAAATCTGAAAGATGTTTGACTCCAAGCATTTTAAATAAGATATACCCAGGCTATATAGGCATCAAAGAAGAATTTAAAGATAATTGTAATAATAATAAGTTGTGTTTGAGCTATTATTAAAACATAACAGACAAAAATCCAGTATAATGCCCTGAAGTCTTGTGATTGATAAGCCTGATACAGTTTGATGTTTGAAGGTTTTTGGAAGCCACAGTAGTTATTTTAGGTCTTCAAATCAGTGGCCTTTATGTTTTGACATTTCTTAACCATCCTGTATCTTTCCACTTAAAAGTTAGTTTGATAGTCTTCCAGACTTGCGTGTGTATGTGTGTGATTCACATTGTGTTCTAATTTGTTTTATGTCTTTCTTAACCTCTAGGTTTATACTTGCAGAATCATTGAAACCAGTTCTTTTGTGACAACCTAACATGAATCTGTCTTGGTATTTATGGTATGAATCTTAGTATTTGGCATATGTCTTCTAGAATGATTTAACTAATGAATTATATCTGTTCTAGGTGTATCACGAGGTCCCAGCCCAGTCAGCCTTGGAAACCAGGACACCTTACCTGTGGCAATCGCCCTTACAGAATCTGTCAATGCTTACTTTAAAGGAGCAGATCCTACCAAGTTAGTTTTAAATATACATAAGCACTAAGCACTTGTGTTAGGGGGTGGGGTTCTGGAATTAGGACTTAGTGATAAATTTTAAGTTATACTTTGGTTCTTTGGAGATTAAGAATTTCTTTTTTTAAATATTTGTTGGCTTTATATTAGGTAATCCTTCAGGGGTTCCTACGTGTGTACACACACACACACACACACACACACACACACACACACACACACACACATACTAGAATAAGCAATGAGTGGTAGCTTTTCTCCAGTTTGTTTATACTTTTGGTCAAACTTTTTAAACAATATGGCATATCTGATGGTATATCTTTTATAGTGTGCCATTTCTTAAACTTTAGGACCTAAAGAGACATTAGACTAGGTGTTTGGATTCTTACAGATTTGGTTTAGCATCTTGCTTTTGAGAAAAGCTACATGTATTTTAAAGTTTTGTTTTTTTTTATGTTTTCTGAATGGCTGTATGTATGCCATGTGCATGCCCTTTAACCGCAAGGCTAGAGAAGGCGTTAGAACCCCTGGGACTACAGTGAGATGCCTGATGTGGTGCTAGCAGCCGAACTTGGGGCCACTCTAAGAGCAACAAGTAGTCTTACTGCCAGGCTATTTCCAACCCCATTCCTATTGTCTTAAATATTATTCAACACACATTCATTCACAAAGTACTTGAGCACTCAGTATTGTGTAATACTCTTGTTGGTTATATGTGAGACAGGGTCTCTCTGCAGATCGCTGTTTGGCTTGGAACTCAGAGATCCACCTGCTCTACTTCTCGAGTGCTGTGATTAGAGGTTTGCACCATCATACCTAGTAAGACTCTTGATAGTACTAAGGCTATTTCAGAAAACGGAGATCTCCTGAGCTTGCATTATAGTAAGGAAAACATCAGAGAAGCAGATAGATTGTGTTTTGAGATGTGTTACTAAAAGGAAGGGGGTGGGAGAAAGGGTGGGGAATTACAGTAGGAAAAAAACTTTTTGGAGGTTTTAAGCAGATATTTGGAAAATGTGATGGAGCAAACCACCCACAAATCTGAGAGAATAACAGTCCAGGACAAGGGCACCATGGGAGGATATAGGGTAAACACCCACTTGGTGTGTTTGGGAAACGGTGGAGTGAAACTGAATAGGAGAAAGTAGGAGCGTGGTTGAGAATGCATCCAGAGAGGTCTCAGACCAGGTTGGGTGTTGTAGGCCATGATAAGGAGTTAGGAATTCACTTTTAATAAGGCAAAAGAAGCCTGTGGACACTTCTGAGTTGAGAGGTGATGAAGTTATATATGATTTTGTAGCATTCTGCCTATTTGGAGAATAAATTCAAGAGAGTTAAGAAGATTGGCTGCTGAAACCCAGACAGTGGTGACTTGAATATTAGCAGGAAAGGTGTTAGGCACTGATGATATTCTGAATATAATTTGAAAACAGTTATCAAGATTTATTGAGAATAGAATGCCAAGTTTGAAGTACTTGTTAAGTGTGTTAATGTAGACAGACTGGTAGCTGAATGCATGATTCTGGAGCTTACTGAGTAAGTATAGACTTGAGAAACAGAAGCCATGCAGTGGCAGAATGATTGACTAGACAAGACAGGATTACCAGGTCACACTAAGGGAGCAGGTGGGAGTTTTGGCCATGTGTTTTTTTTCTCAGTCACATTCAGCTGTGCATGTGTAAGGAGGAGGCTAGATTAGCCAAGACTGTTAAGCGAAGCAGTAAAAGGGTAAGGAGGTGTTAAGCAAAGGAAAGTATCTAATAATGAACCTGGAAAATCAAAGAGGACTGGTATAAGGATTTGAATTTTGAAAGATTAGTGAAAAATGGGGTAGGATGGTGAGGAATTAAGTTGTTACTAGATGGAATGACTTAGAAAAATAGGAGTATGAATAGTTGAGTAAGGGTTGTGAAACATGGGGGACTGGCATGGCTGAGGGAAGCTAACAGACAGAGCCACTGCAACAAAGATTGAAGAGCCAGGTGACTAAGGGTATCGAAAGGGCTATCTGGATGGAGATTGAACTTTACAAAAAGTTATGCCGGAAATAGTGGTGCAGAGATAGATGAGTAGTGAGCCAGGAACTCAGGATTTCAGGAAATTTCAGGGACTGCTGAAGATGATCTGAGGGGATAGGTTTCACACTGAGCAATACAGTGTAAGTCATGGCTTTCAGAGGAAGACCGGGAACAAGAGCAGCCATCACCAAGCCCAGGGCTGAGATGGCTTAAGAGGACAAAGTAGCTGCAGCTGGCTAGCGATGCTGTTTCCAGGGAAGTCCTCCAAGAATGTTTAAGAATAGCACTATGCCATTATAGTTTTCCATGATTAATTTATCTGAGGGGTGATAAAGGATAGATGTATGTATGCAGATGCTTACACATATACTTACATATACTTTTTAAAGCCAAGCATACTGTTTGAGAAGAGATTACAACATGTTATTTAAGTACTTGCTGCTGTCCTCCCATGCCAGGTGCATCGTGAAGATCACTGGAGACGTGACAATATCATTTCCAAGTGGGATTATTAAAGTCTTCACAAGCAACCCCTCTCCAGCTGTGCTGTGCTTTAGGGTGAAAAATATTAGCAGACTTGAGCAAATTCTCCCAAATTCACAGCTTGTGTTCAGGTTTGTGTGTTTGCTCCTAAGATGAAGGTTTGAAGTTTCACTTTAAGAAATGTTTTCTCTTTGTGATCAGTGTTGAATTTGAAGGCAATGCCAAAATTATTTATTACAATCACGCAACTTTGTGCCATCCTTTTTTTTTTTTTTTTTTAGGTAAAGTGTTAACAATTTCTTCTGAGAATAACTTTTTTTTTTAGACTTATTTATTTATTATGTATACAATATTCTGTCTGCATGTACACCTGCATTCCAGAAGAGGGCACCAGATCTTACCAGAGATGGTTGTGAGCCACCATGTGGTTGCTGGGAATTGAACTCAGGACCTTTGGAAGAGCAGCCAGTGCTCTTAACCTCTGAGCCATCTCTCCAGCCCCTGTGCCATCCTTTTATTTTTTTTGGTGTTAGTGCTAGCCATTTTTCAGGAAAACTTTTGCTGTTTTCCTGAACACATTTTGGTTCATTTCTGATAATCTTTCCCAGGCCACCACCTGACTAAGTATAAGAAGGAAAAAGATAAGTCAAATTAAATGACAAAAATGTTTCTTATACATGCAGTGATCCATCACAATGTGATTCCAACACAAAAGATTTTTGGATGAATATGCAAGCTGTTACTGTCTACCTCAAGAAGCTGTCAGAGCAAAATCCAGCTGCTTCTTATTATAATGTAGATGCGCTAAAGTATCAGGTGAGTGTTCTGTCACTGTGACAACTTTAAATTTACATCTAAACAAATGGAATCTGACAGAATGCTAAAGGAATTAAGTGTCATAGCAAATGAGGTCCATTCCAAGAGTGCAAAATTGTTTCAGAAATTGAAAATATATTAGTAAGTTAATGACTGTTTCAGCCAAAATGATAAAGTGTTTACCATGTTTGTGACTAAACTACTGAGTAAATATTAATACATGGGTTTATGTTTAACTCCAGTATCGTCATTCTTCATGAAGAAATGTCAAAGCAGTCAGTTAAGGTTTGACATGGCAGACGCTTATTGTTTATATTAATACTACAGAATGTAAGTGCTTCCCTGAATTTGTTAGAACTGTTAGATAAGAGAATAAAATAAGAAGTAATAATATTGGAAAAGGTGAATCAAAGTTATTACTCAGGTGATAATATTTCTGGAAAATTTAAAAGAATCAGTTGAAAAACTATTTTGATATAGGGGAATTGATGAAGTGATCAATTTTAAAATGAGTCCTTTAAAAGTATATTTTATTATTTAAAGGAAGATTTGTGTTACAAAAGATAAAATTTCTAAATTGACTATAAAGTCATTGCATCCTAATTAGAAACACCACAGAGCTGTATCTGTCTTTGTTGGAGATTTGGTAATCACTTTTGTATTCTCTAGAAAAACAACCTTAGAATTAAAAAAAAAATGTTTCCAATGTATTTGGATTAGTAGTAGAGATTTAATGGGAAGACTTATGTGATACAGTATTTAATAGTTCAGAAGTGGTAAGGCAACTGAGGCCAAATGAGTAGAACAGATTATTTACAGTTAAAGATGAATACAGAGTGGTTTATGTGGTGAAGTAGCATTTCAAAGTGATATTTGTCAATAAATGGTATGGGAACAGTAAGACATGGGGGGGGGGATTAATCTGCAGCCAGAGGTAGAGAGATGGCTCATCAGCTGAGAGTACTTGCTGTTCTTCCTGAGGACCCAGGTTCCAGTCTTATCTTAATTTGCTTTCATGCTATTATATATACCACAACCAACAGCAAATTACAGAGGAAAGAGTTTATTTGGCTTACACTTCTACATCACACTTCATCACTGAGGAAAGTCAGGGCAGGAGCTGAGGCCTGCACCATTGAGGAGCACTGCTTACTGGTTTGCTTCATGGCTTGCTCAACTTGCTTTCCTCTACAGCCCAGGGCCACATACCTCTGGGGGTGGCACATCAATCACTATACACCAGAAAACGCCCTACAGACTGGCCTACAGGCACTCTTGATGGAGGCATTTTCTCAGTAAAAGTTTTCTTTTCCCAAGCTGACTCTAGCTTGTGTCAGCTTGACAGAAAACTAACCAGCACAAGTTTCTAACATTGACATGGCAGCTTATAACTAACTCCAGTTTCAGGAGATCCAGTACCCTTTTATGGCCTCTGCAAGCTCTTTGTACATGGTGTACATAAATATATACAGGCATGCACAAAAAATATTAAATCTTTAAAAAAATTAATCTGAAGCCCACATGTATCAAATACTTAATTATGAAACCATAAAGGGGCTGAGATAAATTATGAGCAGATGTATTTATGGATATCTACATAGCATGTGCTTAGTATACAATTTTAATATTGAACTGTGAAAGCCATTTCCAAATACAATTTAAATCCCAGAAGAAGGGCTGGAGAAATGGTTTTGTGGTTAAAAGTGCTTGTTGTACAGTCCTCACAACCTGAATTTGAACCTATGACTCAAGTTCAGTTCCTAGAACTCACATAACTGTGAAATGGTAGAATTGATGTCATAGTGTGACCTCTACCTTCATATAAATGCATGTGTATGCACTTGCACACAGGTGGTTTAAAACTCAGAAGGTATGTCAACAAAACAAGTGAGTGTGTATATGAAGTATTGCAATACGTCGGCTAGAGTAAAGGGACCACTCCAAGAACCTTTAAAAATTAGTGCACGTGGGTAAAGCTTGGAAGCATGCTCTACTTCAGTGGTATTCAGGACAGTGGATAAGGCAGGAAGCACCTCAAGATTGCTCCATCCGATATTAAAAGGGATTTGGCCATTTATTCCTATGAATACAAATTAAGAGAAGTTGTAGTAAATTAATTATATAGATCTGAAGTTAGAAGTATAACTTCTAGGCTTTGAAACTACATGTTGAAACTTTTTTCTCATATTGTATGTCTGAATTCTTCATAATTTCATATATAATTAATGATTTTTATAATCTTTCTTTGAAAGATTTTGGACTTTATACAAAGAAATAATAATAATAAAAATTACCTAATAGAATGCTGATTTCTGGACTATGTCCCTAATCTGTAAAGTCAGATTTTCTGCAGTTGGGTTCAGGGGAATTAACTGCATGGCGGTGAGCAGGCTGTCCCAAGTTCATATGCCAAGAGTGACCCTGTGAGCTTTACCTAGTAATAGCCACCTCCTTCTGCTTAGCTGTGACTCTGCAGATTCGTAAGCTTCATGTTTATGTCATGAATTGCTTGTTTTACTCTTCAGGTAAAGACAGGTATTTATTTGATTCTCTTATTTAAAGGTATCATCAAATGGCATTCAGTCCACTCCTCTGAATCTTGCCACGTACTGGAAATGTAGTGCCAGCACCACAGATCTGAGAGTGGATTATAAGTACAACCCAGAAGCTATGGTCGCACCTAGTGTGCTTTCCAACATCCAGGTTGTGGTACCAGTGGATGGAGGAGTCACAAATATGCAGTCCCTTCCCCCTGCAATATGGTAAACTATTTTTGCATTCCAGTTGCATTTTTATTTGTCTCCAACTGCCACAGTCCTAACTTCTTAAAACTAACAATAATTGGGATGCTGAAATGGCATAGTGGGTTAAGTGCTTGCCATGCAAACTTAACGACCTTAGTAAATCTGAGAACCCATGTAAAGGAGATCTCTGACTCCTAATGTGCCAGGAGCAAGCACATTCCTGTACATGCATAGAACTGAAAGGACAGTAATTACTGTTTAGTAGGATTAAATGTAGCACTTAGCCTGTCTACTGGAATATCTGCTTATTGTTTAATAGTACTAGTACTAGATAATAGTAGCAGTACTAAGTACTGCCATTGCTTAAGCACTTCTTAGCCCATTCCTACCCTCTATTAGTACTAACACAGATTCTGACAGGTCTTTAAAGTTATTAGGAATACTGTTTCCCTTGACTAAGATACTGAATACACAGGTTTGTATCATCTGACCACTGGAAATGAATGAAATTCTGTAATTTGATAAACTTTCATTACTTAAGAAAGCTACAGCAATTATATTTATGTATATAATATTCAACCCATTTTCACTAGGTAATGCTGTAGCTCACACTATAGTTTTTATAATAAAAATACTTGAGGTACATTTATTGAGTGTCCATTCATGAATTAGATACTATAAGAGACTGAATTTGAAGATACTTGTTCTTATTATAGGAACGCAGAACAAATGAAAGCCTTTTGGAAATTATCTGGGATTTCAGAGAAGTCAGACAGTGGAGGTAAGGCTGGGCTCCTTCTCATTCTCCGTGCTGGGCATCCAGTTCAGGCCTTAGTGGGTGCATGCTAGGCAAGTACTGTCCCTTTTTGCTTTTGTTTTGTTTTTCAAGACAGGGTTTCTCTGTGTAGCCGTGGCTGTCCTGGACTCACTTTGTAGACCAGGCTGGCCTCGAACTCACAGAGATCTGCTTGCCTCTGCCTTGCTGCGTGCTGGGATTACAGGCGTGTACCACCTTCCCCAGCTGCCTGGGTTATTTTCTATTGCTGTTAGTACCTTTATTTATTCTGTGTGTGAGTGCATGCAGGTGTTGTCACAGAACAGCTTGAACAATCAGTTCTCTTTCATCCTGTGGGTCCTGAGGATGGAATTCACATTTTGAGGCTTGGTGGCAAAAGCCTTTCATGCTGGACCATCTTGCCTTTGGTTAATTTTTTAAAGGCATATTCGTTGAAGTTTCCTCCTGGAATTTTGCATCTTCAATTCTAGAACTGACCACTAGGTGGAAGTTAATACACTATGTAAAAATGTAGAAGCTGAGATTCAGAACAGTTTTTATTCTTGTCTTGAATATGCTTTCTCTTTAAGAAAAATAACTATCATAATTTTATAACTGCAAAATAAGTGCTTCTTGTGTTTACATAAGAGAAATGCCTAGTAATGAAAAAAAAATAAATAGAACTATGCCCAGGTAGATAACTCAAATAATTACAAATGATTGAGCTTATTCTGTTCATGGGGTGCCCCGCTTTCCCCTCTCCAGTTACATAAGAAATAGCTTTGAAAATACATACAGTGGTTTTGACAAGATTCTTGTTTGTCTTTGTTGCTGAGAGAAACTTCTCTGTTCATTCCTGCTGGAGTTAAACAGTGGTCTTCAGTTCTGTGTGGCAGTTTTAAGGAAAAACAAGTTAAGTTTCTCCTACGGACTGCATCTGTCTGTGTTCACCATATGGCTAGTTAGCATTCCAATATTGCCTCTGATTCAGATTGTGTCTTTAAAACTACCATACAATTCCCAAGACAGTCAAATCCCTGAGATGAGATTCTCATTGTCCCTCTTAGTTAAAAGAGAACTCGTCTTTATAATTAGCCTCCACTAATTTTTCTTAATGAATGCCTTAGCTCTTCCAGTTTTGTTCAACTTTTTCTTTTTTGAACATTTTGAACATATCAATATTTTTTTCTAGTATTTCTGTATTTAGATTGTGTGTTCATTTATATCTGCTATGCAGTATCAGATTTGTCCTAGACAGTCACACTTAACGTAAGATAACCAGGCTGGCCTACAGGGGTTTTTGTTTGTTTTGGGGTGTGTGTGTGTGTGTGTGTGTGTGTAGTACTTACACTTTGCATTTTCAGTCAGTAGTTACACTGACTTTTCCTCTAGCCATTGAGCTTTTGGTGAACCACACTGAAATTTCTAACTTTAACTAGAAGTAAATTAGAAATCCTGTGTATTAGGCTTACAGCCAACTAGCAAGGAAGAGAGAATATCTTGTTCCTCTATTTCGTAAAACATATAATAATTGTCAATATACCAGAAAAGGAATTTGTTCTCTCAAAAATAAGTTTTCACATTTTTTATCCACATTCTTAGTACTTTTCTTCTATTATTCAGGTCTGAAAGTGTCCTATTATGAGGAAGTGGGAGCGTTCTATGAATGGTTTTGTTGTGGTCAGTCAGACCTTTACAGAGATATACCCAAATTCGAACACTGTAAAATAGAAATCTATTTCCTAATTCGAACACTGTAAAATAGAAATCTGTTTCCTAGTTCAATACCCAGAAAAGGAGCAGGAAACGGTTGTATAAAGCTTAAAGGTTGCTGGGTGACTGCTCCTCACTGGTGTTAGCAGTGGAACGCTTACAGAGCTGAGTTGTCAGACGAGGGTGTACAACTTTCAGAACTGTGTGGACAATAGTTGAGAGTTAGGCAATAGTTCTCCATTATGGTATGCATCACTAGGCATGGGAGTGTAGGACAGACCAGTGACAACATCTTGTTCCATAGTTCTCTGTAATGTTAAACTTATGTACAGAGGGATTAAAGTGTCTTCTTTCTGCTACAGAGTAAGTCTGTCCACTTTCCCTAACACAGTGGTTCTCAACCTTCTTAATGTAGAGTTCCCTTTAATACAGTTCCTCATGTTTGGTGACCCCCAATCACAAAATTATTTTCATTGCTACTTCATGGCTGTAATTTTCCTGCTGTTATGAATCATGAGTATCTGATAGGCAGCATATCTGACCCCTCTGAAGGGGTCATTTGACCCCCAAATGGGTCAGAACACTCAGGTTGAGAAACCTTTCCCTAATCAGAAACCAAGGTTAAATCAGGTTAGAAATCCTTCTAGACTTATTCTTTTCTTTGTCTTTTTCTTTTTCTTTTTAAATGTGTATTTTTTGCTTTTGCCTTGGCCCTACTGCAGCTCCTCCTTTCCTGTCACCTAGAGCCCTGATAAACTGTTTTACTGTCCTGTAGTTGGTCTCTTTACTTCGCACCTAGACTCTCCCCTCTCTTCTAGGACACTAATCTGAGATCTTGTTGCCTTTCTTATCTTGGGTGTTTCCTTGTAGTTGTGTCATAAACTTTTGATTGTAGCCTGGTTCTTGTTAACTATCCTAGTCTCATGTTGCTGTCCTCCACTTGCATCCTGCTCTCCAGACATGGTGGTATAGATGTGGTTCACTTAAGCCTGTTCCCGCAGGTCTCCTGTTTCCATCCCAGTACCTAGTTCTGCCTAAAGTGCAACCGTCGTGCTCAGCAGGTTTATAGATTTAAACAGAAATACATGTTTTCAGACAGCATTTATCAGATTCATTAGCGTCACTGATGCCCTACTAGTGCTGCAGTCAGACTTAGATACACAGAAAAAATTACTACAGCTGAAAGAAAAGACTTACAAAATACCTAACAGGTAGTGTTGTATGATCAAAATTTTAAAAATAAGGGTGATGCAGCTAGCCAGTTAGCTCAGCTGGTTAGACCATGGGGCTGATGAGTAAAGATGAGTAGAAAACAGTGACATTGATGCCCTCCTCTCAGCTGCCTCCTTTTGTTACCCCTTTGAGCTACATGATTTGCTGCTCAGCATGCACTTCTGCTTACTTTGTCTTGTTGTGTGTTTGTCCATGTCCCCCTCCCTCCAATCCTCCTCCCCATATAAGCACCTGCCTCCCGTACCCTGTGTGCTACCCTCCATTCCTTCCTTTATCTTTGTTGACTGTCTTTAACACACATGTATCCCAGGCATATGTCTAGTATACATCTCTGAACATGACTGTTAAGTAAAAAGATTAAGATTACTTAGTAGAAATTCAGGCTCACTGAGTAAGATTTGATTTGAAAACAGGACAGTGGTTTGTTTACTATGTATGTCTCATTAATTCACCACTGGTTGAGGTGGTTTAGCTTTGAGCAGCGGTTTTCAGCCTGTGGGTGGCAATCCCTCTGAGGGTTGAATATATATCTTGCATATCAGATATTTACATTCATAACAGTGGTGAAATTATAGTTATGAAGCAGCAACAAAAATAATTTATGGTTGGGGTCCCCACAACATGAGAAACTGTAATAAAGGGTTGCAGCGTTAGGAAGGTTGAGAACCATTAGTTTAGATGCCTGTTTAGTTTTATTTGGTGTGTAATATGTAATACTCTTTATACAGTCTTCTTTTTTTTTTTTTCAGGTTCTGGATCCCTCAGAGCAAAATTTGATCTTTCAGAAGGACCCAGTAAACCCACAACACTTGCGGTGCAATTTCTTAGCGAGGGAAATACCCTCTCAGGAGTAGATATTGAGCTTGTAGGCACTGGCTATAGACTGTCTTTAGTAAAGAAGCGTTTTGCCACTGGTAAGTTGGGCTGTTTTGAATGCTTTACTGTATGGGAAGCACTTGTACTCTAGCAGTTTATAATTTAAAAGCATGGAATATCTGTCTGTCTGTCTGTCTGTTTATTTATTATTTGGCCTTGCTACAAGCTGCCAGGTAGAGACAGTCTTTGCAGAGAGCTCCCGTGATGGGCATAGGTGCTGTTCTAAAGCACTGTGAACCGTGGAGCCGACCCAGAGCTGTGCCTTCAGCACAGAGAGATTGTGGTCGTTGAGCATGTTGGAAACTAGCTGCAGGGTCTGCTTGCTGTTTTTCAGGGCGGTACCTGGCGGATTGCTGACGGACCCAGAATGCAGCTTCTCAAGGGGTAATGCGGACATGCCACTCTGTATCGCCTGCTCTTTCCAAACACTATTTTTACTTATATGATGTCCTTCAAACTTTGTCTTTGAAGGCTGACTATAAAGATTAAATTGCACTTTCAAAGTGAGTCATTGAAAGGAAGAGCACTGAAATGACCTTGTACACAGTAAATGATCAAATGCAATATTCAGGAAGCACATGTATTGAAATTGTCACTGAAATGACGTTTATTACCTTCCGTGTCTATGTTCTTATAAAGGTTAGAATGTAGTAACAAGCCTAAAATTTCAGGAGAGCAAGCACAAAACTATTTAGCTTTCCATAAGTATTTAGACTCAGAGATAGCTTTGAAGTTCTATAAGTTAGATATTGAATGAATATAAACAGAACGTGAATTTTAAGTTTTGAATGTTAACTCAGAACTCAATTTAATTGAGTTATGTGCCATAAGGTAATCAGACCAGAGTCCAAGTTGTATGCAAACAAAAAACAAAACAAAAAAAAGCAGCCCTATAATCTGATTCTCATAAGCATATTAATAAAGTATAAATGGTGTTTTATATGATTTTTTAAAAATTCTCAAGTGCAATGTGTTTTAAAATAAGCTTGCAAAGGACAGCAGAAAAACCTACTTCTGCAGTTAATTAACTATAGAATTGTGATTGTTTTGATGAATTAATGCTGTAGATTTAATTTATTTTTATATGGATTACATAATGTGTGCCTTTTAAAACAGTAACAAAAACCAGAAATGTGCCTCTCTAGTTTGTGTTAATTAATGTGCCTCACTTTTTTCTCTCTCTGGATCTTATATTCAGAATCATATAGTGGTCAAGCATATTTAAAAGATAACTTACAGTTTTTAAAATACCTTTGGCCTGTAATCGAGAAGAAAATTCGAAGGAACTAAAAATCCTGGCTTATTTTTTCAGTGATACACTGTAGCCACTAAAAAACAAATCAGCCTAATGGAGTATGTTTACTGGGAATAAAATTACTTTCAGATATTCAACATTAACCTCATTACAACTATGTGAAGTGGACAAGCTCTGAAACTATGATGATAAATTGGTAACTGGTATTTTAACTCTAATTTAGCATTTCCTTTGACCCTATTTATCAAGGAAAATTTATACGCTAAGTTACTATTGTAAACATGTTTTCTAGCATTTTATGAATAATTTTTTAAAAGATGCATTTTTGTCAGTGAGAAGTATTGTCACTTGTTTTGATTTTAACAGTTAGAAAATTGGTCAGATTCCCATGTGGTGAGGATAGGTAAAGTATTTGAAGTGAAGGATTTGGGCTAAGTGAACTGCTCACACTGATTAGTAACTTCATAGCAAATTCTCATTAACAGAATAAAAGAAATATCCTTTAGACAAAGTTTTATAATTTACAAATGGGAATTTATGATAAATACCAATGTCCTTTATTTTTCATAGAAGTCACAGCTTGTGTTATATCTGATAATTTATATAAAACCACTAATTATTTTGTTGAGCTTTATAGAACATAAAACTCGTTACTAGACACTAATATAAAAATCTTGCTATACTAAACATAGCAGAAAATCTACTCTTCACAGTATGTAATACAAAATGAGCATTTTTATATATTCAGTGTCATTCCAGTTCTAAATTTAGGTTTGGCTTAAGTAAACATAAGACAGTTTAGTCCTTACTAGCAAAATTAGAACTTCTAACTCTTAAGTTCTTTAAAATGCCAGTTACAATTACCCTTACTAAACTCTTGACTCAGTCTGCTTTTATTGGGCAGCTAATGCTATTGAATTCTTGACACTGCTACAATGTCTGTCCTTAATCAAGTATTACCTTAAAATGTTGAAATGCGCGAAATGGTTAACCTTGTGCACTTTCTTAATCCCTATAGCCTTCATACCGAGTGTTGAAATGCAAGATTATATTGGGGACAGGTTACAGTTTTAAAGCCATATGAGTTTATAGTGATTTTTTTCCATGTAAAAGTTCACTAATGTTGTTTAAAATATAAAAAAAAGGCCCAGTAGGTTCAATGGGGGCTGTTTTGTCTAGCAAGCTGGTTCTTGCTTGTGTACGGTGATAACTTTGTAGCTGCTTCTCTAACCAAGAGTTTGTAAACACAGAGCTCTTTAACAAGCGAGCTTTTAAGGGTCATTATTTACTACTTTGGGTTGTAACTAGAGCACATCTATCTTCCAGAATTTTGTAAATATTTTTGATTTTTTTCATAAAATGTAAATTTTACATAAAAGTTGTATCCCTAATAAACGTGTAATATATAATTTAGCAGTTGATTTTCTGTGCCTTTGTATCCCTATTAACAGATGTGTTATAGATGTAAGGACAGTCAAGCTGAGGAAGGAATGAGTAATTGGCTTGAACTTTTCTAGAATTGTTTTTCCTTTTGTGGTAATGGGGGTTGAACCTGGGGTGTGGTGGTGCTAGGCAAATACTCTTAACACTGAGCAGATTTTGAACTGTAGGGCACCATTTGTGCTAGCATACAGATTGAACAACTGGAGTTTTTAACATTTATAAATGTACTGAAATTGATTGTGAAATCATAATGAGGCAGAAGAGGTGGCTCAGCTGGGAAAGGTGCTTGTCACCAAGCCTGAGTTCAGTTCCCCAGACCCATGCAATGGAAGGAGGGAACTGACTCCTTCAAGTCACCCTGTGACCTACATATACACACAGTAAGATAGCAAGTAAATAAATGTAATTTTAAAATTAAAAAAATCTTGTCAGAGGTTAGGAACATCAAGTCTGGAAAACAAAACAAAACCAAATTTTTAGGAAGGAACAAAAGGATAAATAAGAAAAGAAAAAAAATATTTTAAATGGTGACATTTTGTCATAAAACAAACAGTATAATTATTTAGGGTTATAAATATAATGATCCACACGTCTCATGGATCATTCTCTCTCCTCTACTGCTGTGACACTCACAGTCTGAGGTGGAGCCCAGACCAGACTGGCTCGCCCCATAGTCCTAAGCAAAGGGAGTATCTTTGCTCATACAATAATTGAGAAACTCAGGCCCCTTCCATTTCATTACTCTGCAAAAAACCCTCATTTAGCCGTCAGATGGAAAGAAAGCAAAGACTTTGTTAGTTGTTTTTTTTTTTTTTTTTTAAATGGGTCAGGCCCAGATAAGGAATCACTTGTTCTGCCTATGTTCTATGAACCAGGCTTTGATCATATAGCCTCAGTTGACTGCAGGGAAGATGAGAAATGATGTACCCCAGGATGTGACAAGAAGAAGAAACCCCAACCTAGATTCAAACAACCAAGTCCTGTGCTACCAACTATATTTCTTCTCTGTTTTGTTAATTTTTCTGACCCTTCTTTAAACATGCATTTGATATAGTATATAGCTTTCCATAAACTCTATATATTGATATTTTATCCTTATTTTTAGTATCTGATTCTTACACTTTTTTCTAAATTACATTTATTATTTGTGTATGTGCTATCCTGTATGTGTAGAGGCCAGAAGACTGGGAGTCTTTTGGCTATTCAAACCAATTTAAGTGGCCTTCCTTGCCATGGACTCCCTTTGTAAACTTTGTATATTTTGTGAACTTTCAAGGCAGGAAAGTGGCCAGGCACCCCAGATATCTCTAAGGGCCCTAACTGTTGTTTTCTAATGGCTGTAACAGCTCATACCCACCCTACAAGAAAAAAAAATTTTTTTTCCACCAATCTCTGAAAGTGCCGCAGAAACTTACCAGTCCCCCAACAGGAAAGCCCACCAATCCCTGAACTCCCTCAAGCCCAGGAGCAATCCTGGACTCTGGAAAACTCTGATGCCTAAGAAATCCAATGTACATCCTACCTTCTGCTCAGTTTGCTGCTGTTTCTCACCTGAGCAGAGGCAACCACCTTCCTGGGTTTTTCCCTTCCAATAAATCTCTTGTTAGGTTGGTTGTACAGTGTGAGTTTGTGGTATTCCTTGGCTCCCATTGCCAGGCTGCCTTTCACTTCAGAGCTGAAACACTTACAGTCATTTCTCTTTATGCCTCCATGTGGGTGATTAAACTTGGGTTGACAAGCTTGACAACAAAGTACTTTTCCTAGCCTAGCCTTCTCACCAGGTCTTCCATTCATCTTTCCAATGTTCCTGAATGATCATTTGTGATAACTCAGAAACAGTTGTTTATCTTTAGTAGTCAGTTTTATCTGTCAAAATTAAGGGCTGGTAAGATGACTCAGGAGCTAAAAGCCTGATGATCATAGTTCAATCCCCAGGTCCTGCAGTGGCGGAGAGAACCAACTCCCAAAAGTTTTGCCTACTGTCTTTTATAATAAAAGGAAAAATCAAATGTTTTAAAGAAATCTAAGGAAAGTTGAAACTAGGCAAATATTTTGCTCACATCAAAGGATCTGCAAGATATCTGGTATTGGTATTGGTCAGTGGAAACCTTTTGGCTTTTTCCTCCTGGCTGCAGTGGGGACCACAGCTCTAGGCAGAGCACGGTTCTATCATAGGTAGACAAGGGGACGTTGTATTATGTGTATCTTTTTGGCCAGGAGGGTAAAAGCTTTTCTAGAAGCTCCTGGCACCTCTTCGCTTATGTCCAGTTGGCCAGATTATATATGAATCAGAGAAGGCAAGAAACCTTCATATAAGGTGAATGAGAGAGAATGGGTAGCCATTGAAAAAGAACTCATTGACAGCCACAGAATATATTATATAGGTAATAGTCCTAATCCTGACTAACCCTCATCCTAACCAGTCAAATCTTTGCTCCCATCCCAGTCAACTGTTTTTTTCTTCTGAAACAGGATCTCACCATGTAGCTCTGGCTGGTCTGGAACTTGATACATTGACCAAGATGGCTTCAAACTCACAGAGGTCTGCCTGCTTACACTTGCTGAATTCTGAAATTAAGCCTGTGAGCCACCACACCTAGCCTTAGTCAACATTTTAATCAGTTTTTAACAATGTAAAATAACAAATGAGCAAAGATCAACCTGAAAGTAAATATCTAGTATTTTATCTTTAGAATAGTAAATCCCCATCACCATTCAACATAGTAATTTAAACCCAGTAGTTTTTTTCCTCTTCAATATATGTATCATTTAGTAATTACTGGGGTTTTTTCCCTAGGAAAATATGATGAACAAATAGATATATCAAAAAGATTTTTATTGTAATATTGTTTCTACTATGACAAAATTGGGAGGATGGCCAAAAGAGTTGATAATTCTCATGTGATGAAATGCTATGTAGCTACTAAAAATACTGACTTAGGAGTCAAAGGCAGGTAGAGCTTTGTGAGTTAGCTTTGTCTATATAGCAAACTGTAGGCCAGCCAAGGCTGCAGAGTGACACTGGCACATTTAAAAAAACAAAAACAAAAAAACTGAAAATAGTTATTGTCTTCATCACTGTTCTTTTGGTGTGAAGAGACAGCATGATCATGGCAACTCTTCTAAAAGAAAGCATTTAATTGAGCAGGCTTACAGTTCCAGAAATTTAGTGTGTTACCATCATGACTGGGACCTTGGCGCCACACTGGCAGCCATGATGCTAGAGAAGAAGCTGAGAGTTCTACACCGAAATCAGAAGGTAGCAGAAAGAAAAGAGCCACAGTACCTGGCTTGGACTTTTAAAACCATAAAGCCCACCCCTAGTGCTGTGCTTCCTCCAACAAGACCACCCCTAAACCTTCTCCAGTAGGGCCACTCCCTGCTGTCAAATATGTGAGTCTGCTGGCCATTCTTATTCAGACTACCACATTCCATTCCCTTACCTCAACAGGTTTGTACCCATATCACAGTGCAAAAAGCGTTCAGTTCAACTTCAGAAGTCCTCCTAGTCTATAACAGTCTCAGCATTTTAAAAGTCCAAAGTTCAAAGTCTCTTCTGAGACTCAAGACAAACCACAATCTCTTAACTGCAACCCTTGGTAAAATCATAAAGCAGATCACATCCAACATAAAATGGCACAGAGTACAGACAGGACGGGGACTCACATGGCCATTAGTATGACAGAATGAACTCCAGGATCAGCTTCCGGGAGGCAGCTGGATTTCATTCTGGAGGAAGGAGGGTTAAACAGGACTTTGGGAAGTGGGTGGTAACTTCAGGGTGGGCCAATGTCTTTTGCTGGAGGGCTAATGTCCCAAGACACCTCTTTAGCATAGGGTAGCATTCCAGGAATCTCAGGTGCTTACTAAACAGTTGTACCAGAAAGGGAGTTGAACCTGTAATTTCCCTGAGGAGTAGGGGAGGTTCCTCAGGTAGAGGGTGTGGGGATTTGGACTGCCAGATCAGGTAGAGAAGAGGGTCCCCACTGACAAAGGAAGTCTGACAATTTGCACAAAGCTCAGGGCTTCCCATTAATGCCAGATTTCGACTTTGACCATGGCAACACAGAAACCTTAAAGACTACCCCCTAGTAAAACATATTCTCCAACAAGACCACACTTCCTGATTCTTCTGTAGTAATGCTACTCCTTGATGACTAAGCATTCAAATACAGGAGCCTGTGGGGGCCATTCTTATTTAAAACAGCGCAGTTATTGGTACTGAAACACTGACACAATATTATCAAGTGGTTAGTGAGAAGGTGTCATTTCATATTTTCTTTTTTGAGACAGCTGGCCTGGAACTCATTAAGTTCCCAGGCTGCCCTTGGACCTGTAATCCTTCTACCTCAGCCTCCCAAGTATTAGGATTAGAAATATCCGCCACCACATTTAACCTTTTTTCATTTTTGTAAGCGTGTACATACAAGCACACTTCATGGTAGCTTCATGGAACCCTCACCAAGGTGTTACAACTTGTGGATGGCTGGATTTTTATTTTCTGTGTAAGGTTGGCCCTAACCTTACTATGTAGTCTAGCCTGACCTCAAACTCTTTGTAGTCCAGGCTGGCATTGAACTCAGGTTTCAGCTGCCTTAGTGTTCTGAGTGCTGAGTTTACAAATGTGCCACTATACAAGTTTTTAAATCAGAAGCTGGAAGTTATATACTGGAAACCCAAATTCTGCAAGAGGGCGTTTCTGTTAATTCAAATGGATGAACAAATTTTTGTCTTGAAGGAAAGGGCATTGTATGAAATATCTAAAACAGACTACTGCAAATAACCTCTGAAAGCAGGTGTTTTATTGGCAGACAATGAGGAAGAGAAAAAGACAACCCTATGTGTTTTCTCTTTGGATAAGAGATACAGGAATTTTAAAAATACAAATATTTTCAAGTTCAGTAATTAACCAGAAGTAATGTAGTCTGTCAAACATTCCAAGGTATGCAGATTTTATATGGCTTCAATAAATTTTCCAGATATTATCTACTTTGCCATAAAAGTCCTAGAAACAACAATCTCTTGTTTGGCTTTTCATGTGAATAACTGCAAACCATATCACCTGGAATTTCTTAGAGCAGTCAAGGAAAAATACCTAGATATCATCAATGACTCTGAAGCCAGTTTCCCAGAAGAAACTGGGAGGGGGCTGGTTCTGCACATGAGCTGCTGCTGTGTAAGCCCCAGTTGGTGCCCAGCGAAGGTTTTATTTTGGGGTGTGTGATGCCGAGGATTGTACTTAGGCTTCAGGATCTGGACACGACCACCAACATCGACCTCCGACTCTGGAGATTTTAAACTGGAAACACTCAGTGAAGGTATGCTCTGCTCTCACAATGGTTTTAAACCCACCATTCATTCCTCTTGTTTGAAAAAAAATAATGCCACTTTTTTTTGTCCTACAGCAAGGTGTCTTGAAGTTGGGCTCTGTCCTTTGAAAGTCTAGAAATGTAACCTTGTTGATCCACTGAAGCACAGCCCTCTGAGTCATGTTGTTACTGGGTATGAAGGGCATCTTGGCAGCCCCTACCTCTGTGATAGATGGTAAGATTAAGAAAATGGTCACCTCGATGGCAGCCTGCTTGTTCTGTTCCCAGTTTGATTAGAAACACTCTAGATTGCATTCTATGTCCACTGCTACATACAAACTTAGTTCTAAAGTGCCAAACTGAATAGATACACTTTAGGGAAGTAATTCTAAAGATAATATCAGGAAAGAGCGTTGCAGCTAAGCACAATCATGTTGCCTGGGTACAGCCTAAAGTTCAACTGTTGAATCTCTGGTGAGGGAATCCATCTCATGTACACACTCTTTCTCTTAAAGTATATCTGTATATTTAATAATTTTGGACTTGTGTTTTAAATGGGTACTTTTCTCTGGTATCAGTTTTTGACTGTTGAAAGAGAACTAAGTCTGATAACAAAATCTATTGGAACTCAGAATATATTTTTAAATGATAAAAGAGTGATTAAACTAAAACTCATCAGGTGTGGTGCATGCCTTTGATTTCAGCACTTGAGAGGCAGATTTCAATGAGTTCCAAGCCAGCCTGTCTACAAAGTGAGGCCCAGGACAGCCAGAGCTCTCAAAAAACAAAACAAACAACCCACAAAACCCCGCCTCATATCACTACTCTCTGGTTTGTGGTGGAAAGTCAAATTTGTTAATGATCTGTGAAGTTGTACAATTATTTCCAGGAAGCCTTTAGTCCTCCTAGTTGGCTTCATAAACTGCACTATTAGCCAGGCAGAAATATCAGAAGCATACACTGATTATTTTCTGTCTCCACACTAGTGATCTGGCAGTATCTGATAAACACATAGCCAGCCTGTCAGCAGAGCATGTGCTAGTTGAAGCCATTTATTTTCTATCTGGTCAAGTGGTCTAGTTAAGCCAGGGGAAGCCAGTCAGGGGTACTATATATGCCAGAGACACCGATGGGCTTGTGGGCACACCACCAGTACCCAGAGAACTGTACTTCATCGTCTGCAGGAGCAGCTGTATGTGCGGCTGAATCAGGTGGGCTCTGAGTGGAACAAGCATGTGTCGGGTGGGGGTGGTGTTGCTCCCTCACTGCTGATTGAGAATCGTAGCAGCATCCTCCTGGCCTCCTCCTTGTGGGCAGGTACCCCTTCTGGTTTCAGCCTGCCCTAGAAACTATCAGTGTCATCTCCATGAGTGCTTGTCAAGGCTCTCTTGCCTTGCAAGGTTGAGAAAACCCCACAAGCTTGAATAGTACGATGTCCAGAGTATCCTCTTTGACTTCCAAGTACCGTTCTTCTGCACCCTTTGATCTCCAATACTTTTTCTTCTCTTCTCTTTTTTTGTTTTGTTTTGTTTTTTGAAAAAGAGTTTCTCTGTGTAGTCCTGGCTGGCCTGGAACTCTCTCTGTAGACCAGTCTAGCCTTGAACTCAGAACTCAGGAGATCTGCCTGCCTCTCCCTCCTGAGTGCTGGGATTCAAGGTGTGCACCATCACTGCCTGGCTGATCTCCAATACTTTAGCCGAACAGACTCATCACTAATTCCACTGCCCCTTTAAAAGCCCTGGGTTCTGCCCATCATGATCTCCTGCTCCACCTAGAGTGTTCACCTCTTTTCCTTCATCACTGGCATTCAAAATCCTACTGAAAAAGGCTCTGTGTGTATTCAAGCCTGCAAACCCATGTGCCCATATGCGGAAGCCAGAGGTCATATTTGGTGTCTTCCCTAATTGAAACAGGGTCTTTCACTGAACCTGAAGCTTACCAAATGGGCTAGATAGGCGGCAGGCACTTTATCAACAGCCATTTTGATCTTTCAGAAGATTTTTTTTTTTAATGGAATAAAAAGAATCTTGTCAGGGCTGGAGAGATGGCTCAGTGGTTAAGAGCACTGACAGCTCTTCCAGAGGACCAGAGTACAATTCCCAGCACCCAGATGGCAACTCACAACTGTCTATAACTCCTATTCCAGGGGATCCAACACACTCACACAGACATACATGCACTTAAAATTCCAATGTACATAAAATGAAAATAAATTAAAAAAAAAAAAAAAGAATCCTGTCATCTTCAGAATTCTTGCAAACAGTGACTCCACTGGTTGGTTGGTGTCAATTTGACACAACTGAAGAATTTCTTGGTCAGGTTGCCCTGTGTCTTGGAGCATTATTCTTGACTGCTAGTTGATGTGCGAGGGCCCATCCCCCTTGGGAAGCACATCCCGAGGTTCTGGGCTGTATGAGGAATTTGGCAGAGAGCAAGCAGTAAGCAGTAATTCTCTGTGGTTTCTTCTTCAAGTAGTTCTGCCTTGGGTTCCTGCCTTGGCTTCTCTCCATGATGGAATGTAACTTTTCTTCCCAAATTGTTTTTGGTCCTGGCATTTATCACAGCAACAGCAAGCAAACTGTAACAGTGACAATAATGAGACACAACTGCAAACTCTACCCCTTCACATGGTTGGGGGACATTTGTAATTCAAAACACCCAAGTACAGTGAAGGAGTGTCAGGGCAGTAAGAGTCCAGCAGAACAGGGCATCGTTCAGATGAACCGCCTGGAGGCAGCTATGCAGGACCATTTGCCTAACGGCAGCAGGGCCAAACAGGAAGGATGCCTTTGGATCGTACATGCATGTTAGAAACAAAGCCATTCTGAGGAGCCAAACTAAACAGCAAAAAGGAACCCACTTAGCATAGAGGTGAGCAAGACATGATGCAGCTCAATACAGGAAGGACAAAAGGGCAGGACATAAGCCATGATCTGGGAGAGCATGATGCAGAGAAGAGGGGAAGAGCTGCTTTGCCGGAAGAGTGGAAGCCTTGAATGAGCAGCTCCACCAAAACAGTCTTCATGGCAAGGGCCAATTGTGTGAATACATTTCCACACTTAAGACTTTGGCACTTCGAGGACCTGTGCCCTATTTGGATCCTGGCATACCTGGCCTGTCTCCTCAGCAGTTACCAGGACCACTAGGTCTGGTTGGTTGGCCTGAGAGGATGAACTCTCCTTTGACTTCTGCCTTGAATGAGGGCATGTCCTAGTTTCACTTGGTTTTCCTTTTTCATTTCATTAATAGAATTTCAGTTATCTTCTATCCAGAAAATATTCTCTGAGCACCTGGACGACCAGCCAGGTACTTTGTTATGTGCAAGGGGACATTGTGATTAGCAAATCAGACGAGTCTCTGCCTCATGGAGCACACTGACTTTCAAACTAAAAGAATTGTATTGAGATGATCAGGCTGCGAGGCTGGTAAGATTAAAAAAGTGTATTAAAGAAGAATCCACTGTTTAGTCATGGAAAAACACGAGGTCACAAAGGAGCGGGTTTGTGTTCTGGAAGAGTCTCTTCTCAGCCAGAGAAGTTGCACGACTCATCATGGGAGCTTGGCTGCTTGGAAGGGCAGCTGCTCCGGACATTCTGGAATAGAGAGCCTTCATGCTCCAAGGAGAGGCACTCCCCGTTCCCACCCAGGACAGGCCTGCTAAACAGATATCCAGCTTCTGAGGTGACCCCTAAAGCAATTTTTAAAAAGTATATATCTCTTTGCTCATGTCTAAGTTGACAGATTTTTGTCATAAGTTCAAACGAAGGCATTTACACTATGGCATGCTGCGTATGTAATGTGCCATGGTGTTTTAAGTATTCTGTCTGTCTACCTATCTATCATCTACCTATCTATCTATCTATCTATCTACCTATCTATCATCTACCTATCTATCTATCTATCTATCTATCTATCTATCTATCTATCTATCTACCTACCTACCTATCTATCTGTCTATGTATGTATGTATGTATGTATATCTGTATGTATGTATGTGTGTATCTATCTATCTATCTATCTTACTTTCTGAGACAGGGTTTCTCTGTGTAGCCTTGGCTGTCCTGGACTCACTT
This sequence comes from Psammomys obesus, assembly GCF_907164565.1. Taxonomy (NCBI): domain Eukaryota; kingdom Metazoa; phylum Chordata; class Mammalia; order Rodentia; family Muridae; genus Psammomys; species Psammomys obesus. Next base: position 4,932,248 of record NW_026596463.1, on the reverse strand, counting down.
TATTAGCCAGGCTGGCCTCAAACTCACAGAGCTCCGCCTGCCTCTGCCTCCCAGAGTGCTGGGATTACAGGTGTGGGCCACTGTGCTAGGCTTGTTTTAAGAATTTTTTTATCCAATGTTCCTGCTTTTAAAGATGCCTGGCAGGATAAGCATTCTTTAGTGATGTTAAAAATGCTCATAATTTACCTAAAAATTCTGTGGTCGGTGATTTTATGTATGTGTCACTTAAGCTAAACTGTCATCCAGGTGACATGGGACATTCAGTGAGGAAGTCAGCTAACACAGCCCAGAGGCTGATCTACAGGTGCTCCAGCCAGATGATCCAGAGACATCAGAGACTGCCAGATGGCATCTTTACTGGTGAAAACTGGCTTGTTGCTGTTAAGTATCATGATCAGTGCCAACAGTGGGTTACCCCGGGGGATCAGAGGTATCAAGACATGTGCATTGGCTTTTGAAATATTCCCTACCCTGGAATGAAGGTATGGACTTCATTTCTCACTGAAAACGGGGAGCTGGTGTGTGAGACAGCATGCTACTGTAGACTGAGCTCCTTTGAATATGAGACAGAAAGCCTAAGACTTTGAGGCTAGGCTGCTGAACCAGACACCTTTCAAACAAACCAAAACTAAAATATTCTGGACAGGTGTGTGTGTGTGTGTGTGTGTGTGTGTGTGTGTGTGTGTGTGTGTGTGTGTGTGATCACCACATGCCTGGCTTCTTACCCAGGTCCTGGTGATTTAAACTCTGGTCTTTATTCTCACACAGCAAGGGAGTTACTCACTGAGCCATCTCCCCAGCCCAGAGATCTCTTTTTTCCCTATGACCCTCTTTAAGGTGAGACCTCATAACAAAGCCCTGGCTGGCCTAGAACTCAGAGGTACACTTGTCTCTACCAGCATCCTTTTGGTTAACCTGCCAGGTCCCATTGGGCATATCTTGCAGAGCAAGCCAAGCAAGGAGCTTCAGCTTTTGCTCATCTGAGGGTATCTCCGTCTGTCCCAACAATAAATGACAGTTTTGCTAGATGTGGGAATCTTTCCAATGTTGTTAGATGGGGTCTTACTATGTAGCCTGGGCTAGCTGGGGACTCACTCTATAGATCAGGCTGGCCTCAGACTCACAGAGCTCCTCCTGCCTCTGTTTCCCGAGTGTTGGGATTACAGACATGTACCACCATGATGGTTGGATGTAGGATTCTTAATCAGTTTTATCTCTTGCTGTCTTCAAGATGTTCTCTGTCTTTTTAAAGTTTGGTTGTGGGCCTTCCTTACAGGCGATTGATGGCCTCAGTTGCCTGACCCTGAGCTTTTGAGCTACAGGATTGTTGCTCCCAGCCTGTACTGGTCTCTGTTGCCTGACTGGTCTCAGCTGGCAGCAGAACATTAGGCTTTCCAAGCCTGGGGAGTGCCAGTCACCTCCAAAGCTGGCTGTAGTGGGTAAGCACTGACCTCCCAGAGAGGAAAGTGCCTTCTTCTTCAGTCCTAAATTTATCCCTCTGAAGGGAAGAACAAAATCTCTGAAAATCCAAATAGAAAGAGAAGAAAATTGCACATTGCAGAGTCCTGCACTGGGAGAACTGCATTACCTCAGCCCACCCAGTTTCTGGAGATTGACAGCCGATCATCAGAGAAGGGATGCGGAGCGTTATATCCTTAGGGATACTCCTGAGGGAGGAGGTGTTAGGATTTGCTTTGCATGGCATAGTCCTCAAACCCACTAGATCCAACGGGTTCAAGTTCTAGAACCATCTGGACGATATAGCTCGCTATGCAGACAAGATTCCCCTCCTGAATACAGAACTGTAAATACAAACATGAGGCCACCAACAGGAGACCTCGGCCAGACCGTTAGCCCAAGCCTACTCCAAACCCTAGCAACTTCCAAGTTCTGATGGTAAACAAGGCAGATTTGATCTTGCTTGAACCCAAGAATGAATGAAAGCAGTTCAGAGGTGAAGTAAGCTGTGGCTTAAACAGCGTTCAGGGAGGGAGCATGGGGCTAACACTGAAGCTACAAGGTGCTATAAAATAGAAGCATCAAAAAAAGTCATGATTCCGGGAACGCATTTAGTTACTTGGAGAAGATGTGTTGGTTCTCAGACTTGGTTCTGAAACTAACTTAATTTTGTTTATATAGAACTGTTTGTAAAGAATATGGTCAAGGGGCTAGAGAGAGAGCTTACTGGTTAAAGAGTGCACATGGCTCTTGAAGAGAACCCAAATTGGGTTTGACTTGCTTTGCAAAATGCCCAGTAGAACCTGGCAAGCTAAATGAATGGATGCTAGACAAAGACTCGAAGCCAAATGTCGACCAGCAGGTGAAGACAGACAGGTGTATCTGTGAATTCCTGGCCAGCCACGGATTCATACTGAGATCCTGTCTTCAAAAGAAAGTAATGGTATATGCATTCAGTAACAACTATGGAAAGAAAGAGGTCATGAATTTGAAGGAGTAGGTAGGATTATATGGGAGGGCTTGGAGAGAGGAGAGGGAAGGGAGAAATAGTGCAATTAAATTATAATCTCAAAAGGAGTCAGCAGCAGTGAATCACCTGTAACTCCAGCTACAGGGTCCTTCTGGCCTCTCAGAAACCTGTACACATCTGATACACACATGCACACATGCACATAAAACAGCCTCAAAGAAGAGACTATGATCAAAATTCACTGTATACATACATAAAACTCTCCAAAAACAAAACATGAAAAATTTCATCAAACAAGTATCATTACTTTATTTCTACTTTTTATTATTAAAATAAATTAAGTTTTTATTTAAAAAATAGAATGCACAGATTATAATGCTGACTTAGGTATTTGGACAGTTTTAGATGTAAAATTTTTTTCATATATGTTCAGATCACATTTTCCTCTTCCCCAGCCCCTCCCACATTCTTCCTGCCTCCCCACTCACCCAACTCCACCTGTCAACCCATCTCCCTCTCTTTTTAGAGAACAGATAAACAAAAACACAAAACAAAAACAAAACCCCCAAAGAAACACACAATCAAAAAGCATAATATACAAACAAAAGACCAATCATTCCAAACAAAAAATACCCAAAGTAATAAGAGAAAAGTCTAAGCCTATAGGTGGGCAGTGCACCTTGCCTGAGCAGCACAGTAGAGCTGGCCTTGATGTCATGGGTGGATGAGCCAGCTCCAAGTACATAAGAGTGGGAGTGCTGGCTCTGCCCCTTGCTCTCTATGGCACTGGATGAGCCAGCCGGGGCAGGAGAGCTCGCCCCAGTGGTATAGAAGAGCTGGTGGGTTGACCCTCCCAGCTACCACCTCAACACCTACTCCATCAACAAACTGGAGTGGGTGAAAGGGCTGGTCCTGCAGATTCAAAGCTGCAGGATCTCCACGACACAGGGCAACAACAGGATATCTGAGAGGCGTCCAGTGAGGTTACAGTGTTGATGGTGCAGCAGAAGACAGGCCTCAAAGCCAAACCAAAACCTCACTGCAATGAACATTTGCAAGCAAAGAAGTGTGGGCAGAATGATACACTGTGGGACACACTGTGACACACTACAGCTTCCACAATGAGAATTTTTCTTTCTCTTTTGGGGAGGAGGTTGCAGGGGTGGAAAGTAGATATGAGGGGAGGGAAAGATGAGTGGGATTGGGGTACATGATGTAAAATTCACAAAAAACTAATGAAAAAATTTTTTTTTAATTAAGCAAAAGTAAGTCACTCACAAGTGTGCCCTTCCATTCTTGGTTTTTGGGTAATTTGAGATAAAGTCAAGGTGATAGCCAAGAATAGCTACCACAGCACCAGGCCCACTTTTCCACGTTCTGTGAGATACGGGAGTGTTGTCTTCAGCAATGGAGCATTGCCATCAGTGTGTGGAGAGCCATCAGTAGCCTTGGCAATAGCCTGCATTGTTGGGGGTTTCAATCAGGCACCTGTGGCCAACAACATGACTAGATGTAACCGGTCCCGGCACTGGAGGTTTCACTTGGTGGTTGTGCTGGCTAGTCTTGTTCAGTCCGACACACAGCTAGTTATCTGAAAGGAGGAAACCATAACTGAGAACAATGCCTCCATAAGATCCATCTGTGAGGCATTTACTTAATTAGTGATTAATGGGGGAGGGCACAGCTCATTGTGGGTGGAGCCATACCTGGGTTCGTGGTCCTGGGTTCCATAAGAAAGCGGGCTGAACAAGCATGAGGAGCAAGCCAGTACGCAGCACCCCTCCATAGCCTCTGTGTTAATTCCTGCCACCCTGATTGAGCTCCTTTCCTGACCTGCTTTGATGATGAACAGTGGAAGTGTAAGCCAAGTAAACGCTTTCCTCCCCAACTTGCTATTTGGCCATGGAACTAAGACAGTGCTGTAAGCTGTCTAGTTGTGTTTTTCCGCTCCCATTATTAAGTAGAACTGTTTAGAGTTCTTTCAAATAGATACATAAACGTATATGCTTCTGCAGTAGGAGGTTTCCACACAGCTCCTCCAATGGCTGTTAGTTAATTGCCCCTCTCTATGGTCCCTTCTTTACCTCCCTGTTCAATCCTCCCGCTCCAGTCCCTCCCACCGTCTATTCATAACTATATATTCAGTTTTCCCTTCCTTAGGAGGTCCTTCCCTCCCCTCCCTGCCACTAGCTTGGTGTCTAACCACTATGGTTATGTAGATTTGTAGCAGGCATATTGAAGACTTAAAAGCTAAAATACAACATCTGTTTTTTTCTTTCTGGGTTAAAAATCCTTCTTCACTCAGGACGATTTACCTGCAGATTTCATCCATTTACCTGCAGATTTCATCATTTAATTTTTAGCAACATTTCAATAATATTTCATTGTGTAAATGTGCCACATTTTCATTATCCATTCATCTATGTGTATGGGTGTTTTGCCTGCATGATTTTTAGCAATATTTCATTGTGTAAATGTAGACATTTTCATTATCCATTCATCAGTTGGACATCAGTTCTTTTCTATGTGTATGGGTGTTTTGCCTGCTTGTATGTATGTCTGTGTACCCTATGTGTGTCTCATACCGTTGGTGGCCAGAGAGGGCAGCAGAGTCCCTGGAACTGGAGTTACAGATGCCGCTCAGCCATCTCTGCTGTCCCTTAGTGGTTTTTTGTTTTTGTTTTTTTTTTGGTTTTGTTTTGCTTAAAATAACATTGAAAGCTGAGTAATTAAAGGTGTGGCACACTTCCTTAATCCCAACACTCAGGAGGCAGAGGCAGGGGCAGACAGAGCTCTGTGAGCTGGAGGATAGCCTTGTCTACATCATGTGTTCTAAGCCAGCTGGGCCTACATAGTAAGACCTGGTCTCCAACAAACAAACAAACAAACAAACAAACAAACAAACAAACCAAAATTTACATGCCGCTTTATTTCCCGAAAAAGAAAAATCTACACGTCAAATTATTTTTATATTCTTTCCCCCTATAAATGTACAAAATGTCCTGGGTCTCCCATAAAAGCAGAAGCGAGAGGGTTAAGGTGTTACAAAGCATGGTCAGTGTAGAGCAATGCGCGGCGTGAAGAGCAGGGGGCTGGGAGGATGGCTCAGTGGGTAGGGCACTTGTAGCATAGGGACCTGGATTCAGGTCCCTGTGGCCCACAAAAGAGGGTAGGTGGTGCGTGTCTGTAACCCCAGCCCTCGCCGGGAAGAAGTGGCGGGTCCCTGGGGTTTGTTGGCCAGCAGTCTTGTAAAAATCAGTACTGTACAGTTTTGGGGGCGGGGAGAGACACTATATCAAAAAATAAAACGGAGAGCAATTGCGGGTGGCCCATAAACATGCGCAGTAAGATGAATCTGCACGCGTGGATAAGGAAATGGAGCCACTCCGAGGGCGGCTTGCGGAGCAGCCAAGCCCGGCACCTGCAAGCAGCAGGGTGAGCCAGCCAGGTTGGCGACACCCGGCGGGGAATGGGATGAGGTCTGTGGCACTTGTTACCCCCGAGAGCCATCAGATGTCCTGGTCTGCGATGCCACCGTCAGCGGCACCCCTCAGGCCGTGGTGAAGTCTGTGCGAGCTGCTGCCACTCCTGGGTCCGCCATCCAGCTGCAGCCAGCGCCCGTGTTGATGTCTGTGGCCCGAGTGAGCAGCAGGAACTATGTGAACGTCCGTGGTCCGTGCTGTCACTTGAACCCACCTCAGTGCTGGTAGGCCATGCTGCCCCTGGGGGCCTTGTTGATGTCCATAATCTGGGCAGCCTCTGAGGGCCTTGTTTGGGTCTGTGGTCCTACTGTAGTGGGGGCATTTTAGTGGTCTGTGCTGTTGCCAGATCGTGTCAAGGCCCACGATCCACGCTTTTGCTGACTGTGAAGAGCAAGCAGACTACTTTTGTTGTGATATGGCTGACTGAAGATGCCCAGTTGAGAGGGAGGGACAGGGAAGGCTTCTGTGACCATTCCACCCTCCCACCCCACCTCACCCTTCTAAAAAAGTGACAGACTAGACAGGAAGGCACTGAGAACTTTTTTTTTTTTATTATGTATACAGTGTTCTGCCTGCATGTACACCTGCAGGCCAGAAGAGGGCACCAGATCTCATTATAGATGGTTTGAGCCATCCTGTGGTTGCCAGGAATTGAACTCAGGAACTTTGAAAGAGCTCTTAACCTCTGAGCCATCTCTCCAGCCCCTGAAGAAAACTCTTAAGAAGTTCTCTTCCCAGATGCTGAAGAATAGCTGTCCACAGTTGATGGCTTCTGGCGAGGGTGCAGGAGGGGAAGGACTCAGTTCTATAAAGGGGCAGGCCACTGTGTTTGAGCATGCTCTACTGAGTCTATAGATAACACAAAGTGAACTTTTTTATTCTTATTTTTTGTAGGGGAAGGGAGGTCACAAGTGGGAGACAGATGTGGAAGGACTAGGAAGGGATTGTGATTGGGGTGCATGATATGAAATTCCAGAGAATCATCCATAATAGTGTTATGTGGAAAAAAGGAGAGAGTTTGATTATAATGACTCTCTCTCTCTCTCTCTCTCTCTCTCTCTCTCTCTCTCTCTGGTCATAGAGTTTAATGGTCTCAAAGAGAAGTGCAATCATGGTCAGAGATATTCCCCCTCTCCTCCCAATCCCCCACCCCTGCCAGGCTCTCCCTTTGGACGTCTTTAGAATCGATGCCACGGCGGACCCAGCAGAAAAGGAGCCAGACGGCTTGAGGACTCCTGCGCAGGGCCCAGGATGACATTACAGTCGCAATCTGTGCACAGGAAGCCGTGGACTAGTGTCCTTCCACCTGTCATACGAACACACGCAGTCTTGTCGAGCAGCCGGCTGGTTGCTGAGGTGCTCTGATGCTGACTGCAGCAGCACAAGGTTGGCCCAGCTCCAGCCACTGGCCCTGGCACTTCCTTTGGGCCTTAAACTTCCTAAGAGTGTTTTTGAGTCAGGTGGTCAGATCTCTCGAGTGCTGTAATGACTCTCAATGGGTTATTTTGGATTCTTCTGGCTTAGAGTTTGCCAAATGTGAAAGCCTTTATCCACCACATTTGACAGTTTTTTGGGCATCTTTTTTTATTTGTATATTATCCCTGCTTCTTTGTTTCCCAGTCTCCTCAGGATTTTCCTTCTGTGACCCAGGATTATGTCCCGTTGTCCTGTTTTTGAGTTTATCTATGCTTTGTGTACCTACTCAAATCTGGCTTGGAATCCAGCTAGAGAAAAGTTCGTTCTGGTTACTGCATTTTTCGTTTTTTAATTATTACTTGTTTGTTTATCTTATTTTTGGAGATAGGGTTTCTCTGTGTAGCCTTGGCTGTCCTGGACTCCCTCTGAAGACCAGACTGGCCTTGAACTCACAGCCATCCACCTGCCTGCCTCTGCCTCCCCGACTGCTGGGTTTACAGGCGTGTGCCACTGTGCCTGGCTGCTTACTGCAGTTTTCAGTTCCCACATTTCTTTTCTGGCTTCTTGTTTTGTTCTTACGTTGTTGTCTTGACTTTCTCTACATCTTTCTTGAAGATGAAGACCTGTGGGGTTGAGTGGTCCTCAACTTTCCTAACCTTCGACCCTTGAATACAATTCTTCATAGTGGGGTGACCCCCCAACCATGAAATTATCTCATTGCTACTTCGTTACTGTAACTTTGCTACTGTTACAAATCGTAATATAAATACAAGTGTTTTCTGATGGTCTTAGGTGGCCCCTGTGAAAGGGTCAGTCAACTCCCCAATGGGGTCGAGACCCACATTTTGAGAACCATGTATCTAGGCTCTTAGGCTTTAGGCTTTCTTCAGAGGCAGTTTCTGTTGACTTGTATAGTTTCCCTTTGAATTGCCCGTACTCTGCTCTTTGTACGCCCTGTGACTTTTGTTCTTGGTAATCGGACATTGAACCTAATAACATGGAAGACGGAAGCAGCTTCCCCTCTTCCTGGGATTTGTTGTGTTTTCTTTACCATGTTTTTGTTTGTTTGTTTGTATTTTGTTCTTCCCTTTTTCTTTTCCTTTTTCTCTAGTAAGGAGCAAGCCCACGGTCTCATGCATGGCTGGCACTCTTCCACTAAGCTGCACCCCAGGCCTGTGAGGCTGTTTCTTCACTGTGGCTGTTTTGATTGTTCTGGCTGCCTCTGTGCTGTGACACTGAAGGAGATGGAGACTTAAGGACATCTTGGGTCTTTTATTGGACATGTATGGTCACTTTCTGACTTTCCCTGCACAGGCATTCAGGCATTCCTTTTTTGAGTCTTGGTTTTTAATGTCTAGCTCTCTAAAGGGAAGGAGAATGAATGGAAGAAGGGAGAAAGAACAGTGTCTCTTTAAATCGGGGGGGGTGGTGGTGAGGAATCACCAAAGGTCACATGACAAGCCACCTTGATGAGATGCTCGCTTTCTGGGGTCCAGTGGCCTTTTGCTCACCTTGTTTGCATACATACCTGTGTGTGAATACTTGCTGCCTTGGCGGGATAGCCTAGATGCCTGGCATGTGGCGGAGAAGCAGGTGGCTGCTAAGGCCTGAAACGGACACAGGGTAACTGTAGTGGACTGTCTAGGCCTTCTTTTTCGGGAAGTTATGAGCCTTCCACAGTTCTGAGCTGTCGATTCAGACAGCTTTCACTGGTGCAGTTGCTGTCTTAAGTAGAGGGTAGGTTTTGGAGGTTTTTTTTATACTGCTGTCTTCCTGGACCCACCCTTTTCCCTTTTGAGTGTGTGTGTTGTGTGTGTGTGTGGGGTGCGCAGTTGTCCTCAGGAGAGCAGAAAAGGGCATTGGGTCCCTTGGAGATGATTGTGAACCCCCAGATCTGGGTTCTCCTCGGGAAGAACAGCAAGTGTTCTTAACTACTGTCACGTCTCTCCAGGGCTGCCATCGTCTCTTGTAAAGTCTAGCAGATTATGCAGGAGTGAGCCAACCGCAGCCCAAGGGTCAAACCTGGGTGGCATAGGTTTTTGTATGGCCACGGAGCCAAGGACAACTGAGCACTTAAGGAAAAGAATTTTCTGTGGTGTGAAGACTGCGTGGGATTCCAGCATGTGTGCATGACCACAGCCGTGTGGGCCTGCAGCCTTGCTTGCATGTCCACATGTTGGCTGTGTCTAGGGCTGCTTTCCAGCTGTGGCAGCAGAGTAGAAGAGCTGTGGTGGAAGCCAAACGGTCAGGTGCCTACAGAGCCTGGGATGTTTACTGTCAGCCCCTTACACAAAAAGACTGCTAACCTGTTCCAAGTTTGTGGGCAGAGAGAGGCAGTTCCCACGTTTTAGGCCACTCTCGAGGAACACTGAAAGCTCTCGAGGAAGCACTTGTGACAGGAGATGAAAGGCAAGACTGTGGACATGCCCTCATCGGTCCAGCCACCATGCTGGGAAGACCGGCACTTCCACAACAGGAGATTAAAGCCTGGAGTCATCGACTGGGCCTGGCAGCCATTATGCCTCAAGTAAGCAGGTGATAGCAAACTGAGGAGCAACCTGGGACCCGGGCCCAGGCATGGCAGGTGTGCTTGGCTGAGGTTTGCCTGCTTGTTGTCTGGCCAGAAGGGCCTTGCTGCCTGAGCGGAAGGGGTCCTGTGCTCACAGGAAAAGGCTTGGTGGGGTTTACAGCTTTCTGTGAATCCAGAAGCAACCTGGGGTTGCATGGCCAGGCACTGTGGGGTCCAACATCAGCAGAGAAGATGCTGATTCACACAGATAACAATTGACTTCTGAGTTGTATTTTGGGGGGGTGGGTGGGAGAAGGCAGCAGAACCCAGCTACTGAGGCAGAGGCCTGGGTATCAGGGTTTGGATCTTAAATGCCCTGCAAACACCAGGCACTAAAGCTTGGTGGCCAGCCTATGGTATTATTAGGAAGAGGTAAAACTCTTAGGAGTCTGGGCCTAGAAGAAAGAAGTGAGTTCCTGGAGATGTGCCCTTCAAGGCAATAGTGAAGCCGCAGCCACCCCTCCTTTCTGTCTGTGCCTTACTTCCTGGCTGCTATGAGGTGAGCAACTTTGGTCCATCCTGCGCTTCCCAAAGAGAAGTACCAGGCCAAAGAGATAGGGCCAAGTGATCAGGGGCGAATGGTTGAGCATTTCAGGTATGTTGTCAAAGCATCAGGAAGCTAATCAACACAGCAGTCAACGACTACCTGACAGATGGGAGCCAGAAGGCATAGCCTAAAGATGAGCATATTGGGCTGTCCTGAACTGGTAGCCCCAGAACCGACACTACCCACGAGGGAAGAGCTTGAATTGATGGGTTGCCAAACAGGTTAGGAGCTAGTCAGGGGGAGGAAAGGAGAGGCTGGGGCACACAATGAGTGAGGCGCGCAGCAGAGGCGGCAGGAAGGGCGGGCTCTGTGGACGGCGAGGCTGATGCCACAGCCTCTGTAGCAGGAGACGCTGTGTCAGCACCACTGGGCCTGGCTGAGCGGGTAGCAGCCGAGGCACACAGAGGAGGAAGGAGGCTTGGGTTGCTGGTGGGCCACCGGATAGAGGATAAAGAGGAGCAGGAGGAATGTGGGATCTGGAATGACAGAGACCAGCCGGATGCTGAACACCGAGAAGGACAGCATCTCCAGAACACCAATGGTGATGGTGACAGGAAGAGCAGAAGGTGCCTCCATGGGTGCGTGGGGCAGCTGTGGATGGGATAATAAATAACCACAGTTTTAAGAAGGGCATTGAGTGTAAAACATGTTCTGTAAACACACACACTCACAGGTGCCATGCATGCTGGGCTCATTTAGATTAGCAGGTCAAGGGAGGCCTCGCCGGGAAAGCACACCCAGCTGGAATTGTAAAGAATGAATGGGGGGCGGTTGTCCTTGGCTTGAAACTGACTGGTAGTCATGGCTGCCTGCAGATGGAGGTGGAGGGTCCCGGGCAGAGCAGTGAATCTGTGAGATGCATCCCAGATGGTCACCTCTCTGCCCTTCTGGGACAGGACAGTCTACAGCTGCCCCCACCTTCCAGGGTACTAAGCATTCACACCTCTCCAGGGTCTCAGCCTCTGCTGGACACGGGGACAGTTCAGGTAGCTATTTCACCTGGGTCACACCCAGCACGCAGGCTGGTCTGTCTCTTCCTTCCCCCAGCAAACTTTTGAGCGAGGTTAAAAAACAGCTCGAGCCAGTGGTTCTCTTTGCCTTCTTTCTGGACCTATGCAGCCTCAGGCCCTAGCTCTACCTGCAGTCTGCGGCTTCCACAAAAAGCCTTTTGTTAAAATGTGGGGCACTCAGGGGGAGGGGGGCTGGCTGCCTGCCAAGCTGCCTTTTTATTTATCAACCTCCCAGCTCTCAAGTGTTATACTCTTATTACTTAAAAAATTTTTTTTCTTTTTAAAGCCAAAAGTTACTGTGGGAGAAGCTGAAGGTTTCCAGTGTGTCACCGAGATGACCAGCCACACCTGGGAAGAGCCCTAACCCACCAGACCCCTGGCCTGTGTTGTGTGGCACCTTGGGACAGTCAGGGGCCCCGCCTTGGTCGCTGCGTGGGGTCGTGCCGAAAGCTATCCCTAAGTGCCTCAACTGTCCAGGATAGGCAAGTGAGCTATGGGTAGCATCGGAAGGGTTCTATCTGCCCAGAACACGGGCCACAGTCTCTCTAAAGGAGGCGGGAACCAGGGTAAGACTTTTCTTTCCTTCTTCCCCTCTTTCCTTCCTTCCTTCCCTCCACCATCCATTTTCTTGTTTTACTTCACTGTGCTGTAATTTCAGAGCAGGACAAACTGATTTGACTCCATCTTGGAGTCAACAGTGGCCACCAGGAGGTGGAAGGGCTAGACAGAGAATTTGGAGATGGGGTTGCAACCAACAGGGCAGAACCTGAGCCTTGGCCATGGACTGGCTGTAAGATCACCTTTGGAAGGTCACGTGTCCCTCTGGACAAACCACCAACAGCCGGGCACCTTTCACAAGTGCTATAAATGTATTTACCACAAAGGCGGAAACACAGGGCAGACAGCACAGGGAGCTGTGCAGACATGCTGGTCTCTGCAACCATCTGAGACTCACCTTTCTACCCCAGAAGGCACAGGGAGGGCTGCTGTAGGAATGAGCTCAAAGCACTGTGTTAAAATCGACACGTTCTCCTTTGAATTCAGGGAGCGTTCTCTTCTCTCCTGAGTAACCACAGAGGTTAAAAAGAAATATATTTATTGATGCCCTCCATCTGTCATACTGTTAGCCTTCCTGGTAGGTCTTGTTATCCCCATAAGATGGCAGAGAACAGAGAGGCATGGAGAACATGTTACTTGCCCCAAGGCCGAGCAATTAGTAAAGTAGCAAAGAAAAATCAGAATTCAGCCTATTGCATTTTTATAGGCTTCTTATATGCTGGGAGGAAATCACTCATTCTCAGGGGTCCAGTAGACAGCGGAGAACTGAACGAATAACAAAAGATGCCAGGAAACCACCATTTTTCCTTCCGACTTTTCAATAAGCTGCTTTCTTCCACCCCTCAGAGTAGAAGCTGAGGCCACCGAGTGAGTGATGAGGGCTCTCCCCGAGGAAGCTCATAAAGGTTTTACTCCAGGTGAGTTCTGTCTCCCTGGAGCAAACGCATGCATTCCACCCTCCTGGTATGGCTCCCAGGCCCTCGGGCAGCGCTGTTATCAGCCACGGGAGAGCAGCAGCAGCATCCAGGCTGTAAAATGACTGCAAAGGGTCGTCTTTGTGGTAGAATCAGTTGAGGTACTCAGCCTGAACCTTGAATTCTGACTAGACGGTCAGCCAGCCCATGTCGCCGGCCCCTGGGTTGTGGAGGAAAAAAAGAAAGTCCCAGGAATACTGGCAGCAGCTGCTGCGAAGCTGGGTGGTCGGACTGGGCAAGGCAGCTTTGGAAGGGTGTCTCGGAGGCCTGGCGAGAGTCTTGAAACATGGTTCCCAGGATCCATGTTGGCTGGCTCACAGCCGCCTGAAACTCCGGTGCTTCTAATACTCAGGCCACTGTGGGCACTGCACTCACATGTGCACATAGTCTTACACACACACAAACACACACACACACACACACATGTATAAAAATAAATCTTAAAAAAAAAAAACCTCTAAAAAGTTAAAGAAACAAATAAACCAGTAGTGTTGAGAATGTGGCTCAGTACAAGCCAGTGCCTAGTACAAGCCAGGCCTTGAAACCGTTATCTAGCATTACAAAATAAGTTAAATAAAATATTAAGTAAATGAATTAATGAATCACCAACCCTTGCTTCTTAGAAGGCTAAGGCAGGTGATTGCTTAAACCAATAAACTATATGCTCCAGGCCTGTCCGAGAGAGTCCAACTAGAAAAGAAAAATCAGATCGTACTTAAGCAGTTAAACTCGAAGCCCTCCCTAGGACTGCCCACGGTATCGGGTATCTTCAATGCCCTGTTGAATGGCAGGCCTTCCCTCCTCTCAGCTCCTGGTGTTCCGGAGACCCTGCTGGGCCTGCTTTGTGGGTGTTTGCTCTCCAGTGCTCAGTTAGCATCCCATGTGTCCTCATCCTTTCACTCACCTACTTCAGCAACCCTGGCCTCCCGCTCTTCTCCACGCAAACGCCCAGCTCAGAGCTTTTGTGCTTGTTTTATGTTTTGTTTTGTTTTTGAGATAGGGTTTCACTGTGTATAGACCAGGCTGTCCTTGAACTCACAGAGATCCATCTGCCTCTGCCTCCTAAGTGCTGGGATTAAAGGTGTGCACCACCACACAGCCTTTTTTTTTTTTTTTTTGTATTTTTAATTAAGTTAAAAAAACATTTATGTGTATGGGTATTTTGTTTGAATGCACGTCTGTGTACCAACTGCATGTCTGGTGCTGGCAGAGGTCAGAAGAAGGCTGTGAAACGGGTTACAGACAGTCGTGAGCTGCCATATAGGCCCTAGGAACTGAACCTTCTGCTCTTAATAATGGAACCATCTCTCTGTCCCCTTGCTGTTTGTCTGTTTGTTTTGGCTTTTTGAGAAGGGGTTTTTCTGTGTAATAGTCCTGGCTGTCTTGTGCTCACTCTGAGACCAGGCTGGCCTCGAACTCGCAGAGTGCCACCACTTCCCGGCACCCCCTGCTGTTTTTAGGGAGTATTTTTACTTTATTTATGTGTATGTGTCCTTGTGGGTATCAACCACCTGTGTCTGGTGCACACAGAGGCCAGAAGAGAGTGTCAGATCCTCTGGAACTGGAGTTACAAGTAGCCACAAGTGTGAGTGCTGGGAACTGAGCTCCCCTTTGGGTGCTTAGGAAGAGCATTTCTCCAGCCCCCATGCTGCTGTTAGCTCACCTGAAGTATTCTTCCTCCTCCTTCCAGGCATTATAAAATGTGTCCACAGATGCTTTGACGTGCAAGCTGGTGCTTGATCTGGTGCCTCGGTCCTGCGGACTGGAATGAAGTGGAAGGAGTGAGGTAGAAGCTCAGGGGCCACTTTACGAGAGGCCCTGCGTTGTCCTGCCTTTAGCTTGCTCTGAGACGGCTCCCACGAGGAAAGCGTGTGTGTGTATGTGTGTGTGTGTGTGTGCGCGCGCGCATGTGTGTTGCCCCAGCCCCAGCCCCAGCCCCAGCCATACACACCTACCACTCTGCCCTGCAGTGTGACAGCAGCCTTGGGAGAGACCCCAAACCAGACCCAGCTAAGCCACTCCCAGAAACCGACCTCTTTCATGACCCTCAGCAACTGGGAGAGACAGTAAATCTATTGTCAGCCTCTGTGTTTGGGGGCTGTTTGTTATGTAACAATAGACAGTGCGTAGCTTCCTCATTCCCATCAGGTTTGTGCTATGCCGCCGTGTAGACGCCTCCAGTACTCAGTCCGTTGAGAGCAGTACCCTCCATCCCCCTCCTCCACGCGTTGCTCTCCTGAGCTTTCTAAATCTCTGTCTCTCCACTGAATTCTCTAAGCGTTCAGTAAATATTTCCTGACTGAATAAATGAATACTCACCTCTGCTTCATTCTCCCATATTCAGGGGCTGGATGGATCTGGGGCGTATCCAATTTTTGTTTTGTATTGCTTTGTTTCCAAGATGGCGTCTCACTGTGTAGACCAGGTTAACTTGTACTATAGCTCCGGCTATCCTTAAACTCATGATCCTCAGCTTCCCAAGGCTATGATCATAGGCCTTCACTACCGTGCCTGGCTTCACCCAATTTTAAAATCTTGTTTTTGTTGCTGTTTTTCTAAAGGTTCTGTCTGGATGTATCTTTTCTCACCACCTAACGGCTGGAGAGGGGACCAGCCTTGGATCTTGCAGCTCTCCCCCAGGACCAGGCCTGGTCTAAGGACGTGTCATACTTGACAGATGATGAGTTTCCAGGGCTTTGATTTAGTCCAGCGGGCTCCAAAAGACACAAACAGTGGCTATCCCAAGGGGAGACTAATCGGATTGCCCTTGGTGCCAAGACATTCGAGTCTGTCATGGGTGGCAAGCCCGCAGTCATGTGGTACCAGCGGGGCAGCTGTATCAACAGGCCCCTTCCAAGGCTCATGCAGGACTCTGCCAGAGACTGGCTTCCAAATAAACGAGGGGGGACGAGCCAGTGGGCAACGGACGTGGAACCGTCTGAGGTGAAGAGCTGTTAGCAGGCCGTGGCCGGAGGGGGCTAGTCCTGTGTGAGAGCCTGAGCCCTTAGAAAGCCCATGGCTCTCCACTGTTGTGCCATAGCCGTTGCTGGTTTGCTGCCCATTAACTGGGTATACCTTGGTGCCTTTCCAGAAGGTGACTGGCATACCTTGACACTTTGACCAGGATTTCTCCACCCAAGGCCCAGATGACTGCAATATCCTTGGGATAGTTTCTTTATTGATCTGTACAAGTCCCTCCCTGGCACCACAAGACCGAGTCATAAAAGTGTTTTCCAAGTCCACAGCACGTGCATTTTCTGGGTGATGGGGAAGAACACTGCTTCCAGCACATCGCACTGTTGGCCGCATCCGAGCAGGTACAGCGGTCACTCCAGCTCTGGCTGATGCAGCTCCTTATGGGTCAACTGGCTTGCTAGGTCCCCATCTACTGATGACCCTCACCTATGGCAACCGCAGGCTGCTGGTGAAGGCAGGACGACCACAGAGCCAGCTGGGAGCTGAGTGCTGGTGTTAGCCATTGTGTAAGCCTACCTTGTTGGAGACTCAGTGCTCAGAGCCCCAGATTCGAGAAAGCCCACGTCTGGCCCAAGAGACAAGTTTGTCCCCTCTACTCGGCACCCCCATTTCCGTGGCTATAGGCGGGAACCCCCTTCTCACCCTTCCCACTCCACCAGCCCCAGAGCTCAAGGTAACTCTTTAGCCCTCTTTGCTCAGCCTCGGCCTCGTGACTCTTCTCCACCTCTTCTTACCAAGCCTAATTCATCCATAAGGAAACTAACAAGAATGGACGGGCTTTCAAGGAGACAAGAAGCTAGGAAGGAAAGGCAAGGTGGGAAAGTCCCCACAGCTCTGGGTGTCTCCGTGTCTGGGCCCAGAGCACACTTGACTCACCCCTCACAGCGGCCTGACCTCTGGAGTGGAAACTAGCACAGTTGGATGCTTGTCAAGTGTCACGGGGCAGGTTACAAATAGCACGGGGATTAGCAAGCCCATCAGAAACTCCAAGGGCAAGGGCAGGAGAGTTAACAGTTTAATCCCCGTGGACGGGTGTTTTATGGCAAGGGAGGGCTACGTGCACATATATGACCAGGAAGGGACAGAGGGTTCTGGGGGATCCGCTTCAGTCTAGGAGCTAGGCCCTCAGGTTAAACGATAGAATAGAAGGTCCCTCCCGGTCTCAGCTGTCCCCATGTTCGCTTGTAGAATGCTTGTAGAACCCCCGTCGAGGTCTCAGAGCAGTTAGGTGAACCCCCTCAGCAGAGGACCAGGGCCCTTGGCTTTCTTTCTTTGTTGGTGTGCCCGGGGCTCAGACATCCCGCAGCCTGTCCCCTCCCCCTCGGCACCTAGGCTGCAAAGAGACCAACTCCTCCTCCTCGTCACAGCCCCACACAGCCCCGGGCTGCCAGTCTCAACTCGCTGGTGTCCCCCCCCAACCCCAGCTTGGTGGAAGGTGCCCATCTGCCAGCCAGTTCCCAAAGCTTGCACGGCCAACTCCTACCGTCCCGGGGCCGGCGATACCGCCCCTAGCTCGGCGCTCCGGAGCGGCGCGCCCGTGCCCCGGGAGGGCAGCACCCGGCGGTGGCCAGCTCCCACCGGCCAGCCCTGCCCTGCCCCGCCCGCCCGCCGCGCCCGCCAGTCGGGCAGCGCCTGGGCCCGTGCGCGCGGAGGCGGCCCGGGCGCGCAGAGGGCGAGCGTGGAGCCAGGCGCGCGGCGCGGAGCCCTGGACCAGCCCAGGTAAGCGGCGCCCCTGGGGCCGCAGCGACGCTCGCCTCTCCTGGTCTGACTTTGCCAGCTCCTCCGAGCGCGGGAAGCAGGGAGACGCTGTTGATCTGGGTCTCGCTTTTGGAAAAAACAGAGGGTGTTTAGGGGGCGGGTTTGGCTTTGCCAGGAAACCGAGTTGAAGGTAGAAAAGGTTCCGTCTCTTACGTATTTTGCGCTCTATTTGGGCGCCCCTGGGTGTTGGCGTTTTGGGCACGGAGGCGATCTCCACCTCAGTTTGGATCAGGCACACGTACTTGGTGTCCTGGGGAGTGGGGTGGGGGGTTACAAATCTAGTTTGGCACTTCTATGTTGCCGCTTCTTCTACTGTTGGTGTTTGGGTATTTGCCTCAAGAGAACTGAAGCCCACGAACAGCCGCAAAGCTGAAGGTACCAGGAACAAAGTGAGTCTTTCCTAACAGAATCAGGCCGGTGCTCGCCTGGGAACGCAGCAGTGAGACTGTGTGACTCAGGGAAAGATGTGCTTTAAGTTAGAAGGATGCCTGAAGTTCTGCCTGAAGTTTTCCAGCTTCGCATCTTCACGGAGTGTAGCTTTTCTAAGAGGGCGAGACAAGCTCACTTCACCTCTTGTTGCCGGTTTTTTTTTTTTTCCCTCCACTTCTTTCTGATTCTGTCGCACTTTGGGGGTGGCGGGGGAGGAGAAAGTACTTTTCTAGGGCGGCAGCATCACATGTCTACCTTCTTCACTCAATCTCGGCTTCCTTACACACGATTCTAGTTTCTCAATGGTCTCGGCCTTGGAGCCGTGAGCTCCTTCATGTCGGTCAAGAATGTGAACGACAACGTATGTTTTAAAGTTTTCTGTCTGAATATATCCTTCCTGACTTGGTGGACCCCTACCCTCAGTCCCTGGAGCGAGACTGGTTTAAAGATCAATGCTGTGTGCGTGTGCGCCAGCATTCACCGCGGCTTCGTGAAGTTCGTATATTATACTCTTTTGTCTTGTTTTTGTTTTATTTTGAGGCAGGGTCTCCCTGTTAGGTAGCCCCGGCTGTCCTGGAACTCACTCTGTAGACCAGGCTGTCCTCGAACTCAGAGACCCTTCTGGCTCTGCCTCCCCTTAAAGGTATTTGCCACCATGTCTAGGCAGTATAAAATACCCTTGAAGTATAAAACACTCCTGTGTGGTTTCTGTGAAAGGTGCTTTTCCACTAGGTAGGCCCCACTTCTGTTTTCGCAGCAAGTTTTGTCAGCCTTCCGTGCTTTCCTCTGTGTCTCAGCCTCTGTGGGAGCGGGAGTCCCCTTAAAGCAGAGTGACAGCCTTGCCCGTCTGCTGACCCGAGGGCCCTGTCTGCTTTGGGGCTGGCCTTCACCTGTTGTGCCAGATTCTCCCAGGTCACGCCAAGGTCCTGAAACTGAGCTGCCAGTGGGGTGGGGTGTCAGGGCAGCCCCAGACTTTGCTTCTCAGGAACTTGAGAATCACATTTTGATGGAATTAACTTTAAAGTCTACAGACCAACTGTCTTTCTGAACCACCTTTTGGTTCTGCTGAAATTGCTGACCGTGGGTGGTGTAGCCTGGGAGGAAGGTGAGAGATGAAAAGTGCCGGGGTCTTAAACAGGAAGTGGAAAGTTAGCTACTGGACAAACATTTATCAAAATGGTCAGAGCAGCTCTGACTTGATACAAGGGAGCTATATATCAGAAAATTATCCCCGTTGCTCTTCCCTTATCTGCCTTTTTTTTTTTTTTTCTTGGCCTGGAGAAATGAGTAAGACTCAGAACAGGAAATGATAAACCCAGTCATTTTATTTATTTTTAAAAAGATTTTCTTATCTCAGAAGCATGGTAATTGAATTTCCTCTTTTTTGATATATTCATGAAATTACACATTTGGGAGTCTTTGGATGCCACTTCTCCTGACTCAAAGGCCGAGTCACTGTTCCACAGTAGACCTGTTGCCTGAGTTCCGCCTCCTGACAGGTCACCCTTCTGTGATTTCTGCTACGGCCAGCAAGAGATCACAGCTGGTCAGAGATACCTGCACCCACTGTAATTCTGCATTTATTTTCTGCTTGCAGAACCTGAAACTGCCGGAGGGAAGGAGACGCATTTCCCCTCCAGGCCGGGGAACAACCAGCAGGCCTTTTCTTTGCTGGTCATGTCTTCCGTGGGAACTGCTGAGCCCGACGGGGACCAGAGGGACAGACATGTCAGCAAGCTCATCTTCTTCCTCTTTGTCTTGGGTGCAGTCCTGCTGTGTGTGGGGGTCCTACTCTCCATCTTTGGGTACCAGGCATGCCAACATAAGCCCCTCTCACACTGCAGCATGGTGCTGAAGATTGCTGGGCCTTCGTGTGCGGTGATGGGGCTGGGAGCTGTGATTCTGGCTCGGTCCCGGGCACGCCTGCGTCTGCGGGAGAGGCAGCGGCGAGGCCAGCAGGACCCCGACCAATCCTTCTTCTGTGGAGAGAGCCGCCAGTTTGCCCAGTGCCTCATCTTCGGGTTCCTGTTCCTGACCAGCGGCATGCTCATCAGCATCCTGGGCATCTGGGTGCCTGGGTGCGGCTCAGACTGGGCACCGGAGCCACTGAATGAGACGGACACCGGAGAGACAGAGCCCCAGATCTGTGGCTTCCTTTCGCTGCAGATCATGGGGCCCCTGATCGTGCTTGTGGGATTGTGTTTCTTCGTGGTGGCCCATGTTAAGAAGAAAAACAACCTGAGTTCGAGCCGAGAGACCTCTGAAATGGAAGGCGGGCACACCCCCAGCACGGAGCCTGTCCACATCACTGTAGGTGAGAGTCTCCTCAGATGCGCACTTGCTCCAGTCAGTAGCGGATGTTGCTTCAAGGCTTAACCAGGCTTCCCTAGGTCTGGTATAGATTTCTCTCCTCAACTCCTGTCTCATACATGTACACACACTTGAGCACACAGATACTCTATACACACACACACACACACACACACACACACACACACACCCCTGTGGTATGCCTTGTGGGAATTCTTCTAGTCCCAGCCACACTATTATTTAGCAGAAGCATTGGGGCAATAAGTAATGACCTTGACTGAGGCTATGGAGCAACTTTAAAGGATAATGAGAGAAGAACCAGGAAGATAGCCTTGAAGCCTTCTGTTGCCTTAGGGACCAAACAAGTGATCCCCATTTCCCCATTTCCTCTCCTGCTGGGATGGAACCCTTTCAGTTAGGGGCAGTTTCGGGGTTCCGCTCACTGACTACCACCTACAGACACAGGCTCTCCTCACGGAAGGGCTGGGTACTGAGGCCTCAGAGCTGAATAAGAGAGGGGACAATAGGTGAGGGCCATGTCTCATGTTTGGGATGTGTGAAGGTCTCTGGATGGAGGAGTGAAGTCACTGGGCCTCCTGAGGTAGCAGGCTCAGAGGGGAAGAGAGGATGGATTCGTAGAATGTACTGTTCCAAACTAGGGTAAATGCTCTGGCTCATTTCTTCATGTATATAAATGTTTATAGTGACAACATGAAGATCATAATAGCTAGCACTCACAGAGGGTCTAACCCTGTGCCAAACAGTGGCCTTGTATGAAAGAGCTTATTATTTGAGATTCAGTCATGCTGAAAGCAACCCATCAAGGCACACTTAGCACCTCCATGTGAGACGTGTAGAGGCAGAGCCCCAAGGTTACAAGTGAGTAAGTGGCAGGGAGCAGCTAGCTAGATGGACAGACACACACAGTCTAGCCTGTGCCTGCGTCTTCCGCAGCACACGCAGATGTGATTCTGTTTTACGGGTCACACGTGTTCTTAGAAGGCAGTCCAGGAGATCTGAGGAGACATGATGTGTCATGTATGTTTGTCATGTATGTTTGCGTCTGAGGTAAACGAGTGCTTCAGAACGCTCCTCCGCTGGCCTGGGGTGGTAGGATTTTGAGAGGTGCCCTTGGGGTTTACCAGAAGGGGCCTTCTCATGAGCAGGTGGCTGCCATCTGGTGCGAGCTGGAAGCAGAACCGGGGTACCACTCCAGAACCCCTACACTTGTCTTAGCATGACATTCAAGCTGCAGGTGTGAGAACTCACTTTCCACCTCCCCTCTGGTGCCCATCACACCCCTGAATCTCTGGCCTCTTGCACTTTCTTCTCCATAAGGTTTTGGAAGAGGCTCCATGGGTCTCAACACTGTTCCATTATGGATATGTTCAGTGCTAGGCCCTGGCCGTGTGAGCATGCATGAAGAGGACTGTTTATAGTGAAAACAGGCTACAACAGGCCTGCTCTGTGGGCTTGCTTCACAGGCCCTTGATGCCACAGTATGGAGTTAAAGTGAATATTTGATTTCAGTTCCTAGACCTACTAAGATCTTTTTTTTTAAAAAAATCTATCTGTCTATCTATCTATCTATCTATCTATCTATCTATCTATCTATCTATCTATCATATTTTGGGACAGGGTTTCTCTGTGTAGCCCTGGCTGTCCTGGAATTCACTCTGTAGACCAGGCCGACCTCAAACTCACAGAGCTCCCACCTGTCTCTGCCTCTCTGAGTGGTGGGATTACAGGCATGCATTTGAGACAGGGTCTCACTGTGTAGCCCTGGCTATCCCGGAATTCACTCTGTAGACTAGGCCAACCTCAAACTCACAGAGCTCCCACCTGCCTCTGCCTCCCGAGTGCTGGGATTAAAGGCGTGTGCTACACTCCTGGCTATAATTTATTTTATTTTTATCTGTGTGCATGTTTAGGGATATACACATGAGTGAGGGTGCCTGAGGAGGCCAGCAGAGGGTGTTGAATCTCCCAGAACTGGAGTTACGAGCAGTTGTGAGCTGCCTGACTCGGGTTCTGAGAATCAGGCCTGGAGCCTCTGAAAGAGCAGAGTGTACTCGTAACTCTCTAAACCATCTCCACAGCTCAACCCCCAACATCCAGTACAACTCAGATGTATCCAAAGCGCCTTTCCACAAACAGCTTAGGGACCACATGCCATCTGCTCACAGGACAGCAAGACTTCATGAATTCATTCATTTTCTGCACATCTCTGTGACCTCAGGGAACGGCTGAGTCCAGGGGACAGAGACAGGCAGCTGGAAGTGTTTCTTCCTCAGGCAAATAAATGGCCTTAGTGGGTGATAGGGCTGAAGGTGCCTTCACCAGGCGTTGGAGGCTAACGGGTCCGCCCTGTGAGGTGGTGGTTAAGGCTGGACACAAACGGCTCTAGAACACAGGGGCTCTGTTCAGAGTGAACAGACACAGAACCAACATTTTTTTTTTTAAGCTGGGCTTCACCTATGCAGCTGAGGCGAAGGTGGGGCACAGTGTGGCACAGTGTGGCATGTTGCCATGAGAGTACTGTACTCAAGCAACTCTGCACTTCATCCAGCAGCTGGATGGTGAACTAAGTCTCCCAGCAGAAGACATACCTGGGAAACTGAGGGGACATTTTACTGACTCTCATAGATGCTTTAATTCAAACACCTTTGATAAAGACTGAGTCCATATTGCCGCAGGAGAGCT
Organism: Psammomys obesus; assembly: GCF_907164565.1. Taxonomy (NCBI): domain Eukaryota; kingdom Metazoa; phylum Chordata; class Mammalia; order Rodentia; family Muridae; genus Psammomys; species Psammomys obesus. The sequence continues at coordinate 4,909,088 of NW_026596463.1, read as the reverse complement.
CATGGCTCTAAATAATAGGCCAACTTTAAAAAAAAAAAAAAACACAACGTGGTAGCCTATATGTACCACAAAACTTGCTAGTTTAGGGCTGTGTGTGCTGCCTTTAATCCATGTTTTAAATACCACATATTTTAATCCCAGCACTCAAGAGGCAAAAATAGGTGGATCTCTGTGAGTCTGGGACCAGCCTGGTCTACAGAGCAAGCTCTAGGCCAGCCAGGGCTACAGAGTGAGACCTTGTCTCAAACAAACCAAAACAAAGAAAACCAACCAGGCAGAGGCAGGGGAATGTTTGTGAGTTTGAGGACAGCCTGGTCTACAGAGTGAGTTCCAGGACAGTTAAGAGAAACCCTGTCTCTAAATGACACCTGCCCCCCCACCCCCCAAAGAGAGAAAACCAACGAAAACCAAAACAACAAAAAACTTACTGGTTTAAGCATTTTAAATTTTCATTTGCTTTTATGTCCTGTGAGTGTGTCTGTATCTGCATGTGTGCACATGTGTATGCAGATGGGGGCTTGAAGGCAATCTTGGGCATCTTTCTCAGTCACTGAGCACCTCAGGTTTTGCGACTGGGGTTCCAGCTTTGACTGAAGATTGACAAGGGTCCTCCCATTTCTACCATCTGGAGCTGGAATGACAGGCACACACCGCTCTGACCACTGTCACCCATGGGTGCAGGGATGGGTTTGAACTCAGGTCCTCCTGCTTGTGAAGATACCACTTTACTGCCTGAGCTGTCCCCTCCCCATCCCGGCCCAGCCCTATTTTAACTGTTTTAGAAATATATAATCTGCCAGGCGGTAGTGGCACATGCCTTTAATCCCAGCAAGCAGGAGGCAGAGGCGGGTGGATCTCTGTGTTTGAGGCCAGCCTGGTCTGCAGAGTGAGTTCCAGGACAGCCAGGGCTGCACAGAGAAACCCCGCCTGGGGGGGGAGGGGTAACATTATTAAATATGGTCAAAGTATTGTAATAAAATCATCACCATCAGCTTCCAGAACTTTCCCATCATCCCAAACAGAAACACCTGTTAGATAGCAGTCCCCTCCCAATGTCAACCTATTCCCTGTGACATGGAAATGTCCCAGGCCTGCTTTTCCATTCCAGAGGGCTCAGGGGAGTTCTGACCCTTTAGGGGGCGGGGGACAAGAGCGGCGTCGTTAATTTTGCTGTTTGCTTTTTTCCTAACGCATGGCTCTGTGTCTCCCCAGGTGACTCGGTGATAATATTCCCGCCCCCTCCGCCACCTTACTTTCCTGGGTCTTCAGCAGGGACCCCATCTCCTGGGGCTCATGGCTCACACCAGGTGGAAAACCCACCTTCGTATTCCAGCCTTTTTAACCACAGGTAAGACTTCCTCTTGAACATCACCAGCAGGCATGTGTAGTCACTTTAGGCTGAGGCCTGAATCCAGGCCAGTGAGCTTTAAGGTTTGGATGTAATGACAGACATTAGAGGGCCCCCGTATCTGGTGGCATGTCAGAGTTCCTGCTTCCCTGAGTGATGAAGGGTTGCTAGGAAACCTCCAAGCATCTTAATTGTTCCTGTAACTACCCATCCGCCCCAGAGAGTTGCAGTGGGGTCCAGGGACCTCTGCTTTAGTAACTTCGCTGTTTCAGATGGCAGAGAGGTTCCAGGCCCCAGGGCGCCTGGCCCTGCTAGACCCCTTCCTTCAAAGTTTCTGGGCCACAGAGCTTTGAAGAATCACTGAAGAGAGGTAGATGGTCCATGCCTTGCACCACATCAGCAACAGCAAGGGTAGGCCGAGGCAGCAAGAACCCAAGACGGTGTGAGAGAGTAAGAAGAAGGCTTACTTTGAGGAAGCAGGGAGACACTGGTTTCCAGAGTGAGTGACAGGAAAGGCAGTGAAGGAGGTCACACAGGCTAAAGGTGCATCTGGGATAGCTGCAGGTGGAGGGGCCTCGAGAGAAGACCTTTGCGGTGGACTTCTGGAGCTGGGTCCCAGGAGAGAGGTGGTGCTGCTACGGCGCTGCTACGGCGCTGCTACGGCACGGCAGAAGGCTTCCAGGCAGATGTTCCAGGCAGTGTTGCGTAGCGGCCAGTGTGTGTAGCCCCAGATACTAATGGAGTGAGGGAGTGAGGGGACCCACGGAGAGAGAAGGGAAGGTTGTTGAAAAACATCCCTGGACTATCTTGACAATGGGGGAATGTGGGCATTTTTCAGAGAAGTTAGGCCCAAAGGACCTGGTGCCCATAGCTGCCATCACTCAAGAGTCTCCCTGGGGAGCTAGGAGAACCTCAACATTCAGATAGAGTAGGTGGCAGTCCGGTGAAGGGGCCAGGGGACACGTGCCCATCATCAAGGCACTGGAGGAGCATGAAGTTGCCTGTTTGCCACAAAACTAGCTGAAGAGGCTTTCTAAGAGAGGGGGAAGGAGGTGAGCAGAGGACAGAGCAGGTGCCTGAGTTGCACAGAGCTGGGGAGGTGAGCGCAGGTGTTTCTGTGCAGAAGAACCAGACAACTGGGGACAGACATCTAATAATGAAGGCTGTATTTTTTTTTCCCTCCAATGATTAAGCTTCCCCAAACCTAAAACCAAGGTCTAGGGGCTTTAGCTAAGTCCTTGTTGAGGCTGCTGTGTGATTTTGGTACCTCCCGGTTTGGCTTTCCTTGCATTATTTCCTGATTTTCATGGCCACCCTAGGTGGAGGCGCTGCTACTACCATCAGGATGTTATAACTAAGGTCGGGGAGGCTCCTGAAGGTGAATGGAATAGCTAAGACTGCCTTCAGGGGAAGCAGCAGAGTAGAACTGAGGCTTTGGCCCCTGCTGTTAGAGGCCCCGCAGTGACTGCTGGTGCTCCCTGCCTCCCACCAAGCTTTAGTGTTTTAATTATTCTGTTTGCACGTGTTCACCTACCTCGTGTCCCCTTCAGAAGACAGTGGCTGTGCAGGAGACAGTGCTGGCACACCAGCTATCTCTAGGTGACGAGTGAACCTTTAGGCTTAGAGCCTTTCTATTGACAAAGTCAATGATGGCAGGAGCCAGGTTGTCTTAACATTACAGCCAATTCTAAGAAAAATAAGGGATAAGGGGCTGGCAAGATGGCTCCCCGGGTCAAAGCCTTTGCTGCCAAGCCAAAGACCTGAGTTCAGTCCTGGAGACCGGTATGGTGGAAGGGGAGAACCAACTCTGACCTCCACACATGCACCATGGCACATGTGCTGAACACACACACACACACACACACACACACACACACACCTTTTTAAAAAGAACAAGTATGGGGTAAGGACTGAACGAAAGAACGAAAGAAGATCTTAAAACAGAATGAGCAAGCACGGTGGTACGCTCCCTCAATCCCAGCAGCACTAGGGAGGCCGAGAGGTAGGCAAATGTCTGTGAGTTTGAGGTCAGCCTGGTCTACACAGAGAGAAACTGTACCGACAACAGCAGCCACAGGGTAGGAGAAACAGCTCCTAGCCTGGGCTGAGGCTCTTGGGAGCACGGCCCTCGGTAAAGCCCAGTGCTTAAGGGCTGACTCTGTTTTCATGATCTTGTTCTCTGTTTCCAGCAGGATCCCGGCTCCTGAGAGCCAGGGCACAGCCTCTGAGAGAGAACAGGAAGTCATATTCACCATTTCTGGGTCGTGTTCATCCCCTGAGAGCTCACGCACTGGACATCTTCCACTGGATTTGCCCCCTAGATATGAAGAGAAAGAAACTGCCCCAGCCATGCCCTTGGCTGAGCCTTCTGAGCCATCCCGACCATGAACTATGGACTCCAGCACAGTTTTATATATGTCATAGATTACTATTTTATTTACTTTGTTTTTTAATAAAAAATACAGTAACATTGGCTGTGTTCTCATTTTTCTGCTATGGCATCAAAACGAAGTGAACAGTGTTCCAGGTTAGACCCTGTTGCCTGTGTTTCAGATCCTCCCAGGTACCAACAGGATTTGCTTACTGAGCCCTACAATGCTGGGGGAAACCAAATGTCTGGATTACAGAAAAAAGAGAGTCTGGGAGAAGGCATCCCAGCCCAGGGGCTGGGGATGCCAGCCGTGCCCTATAACAGGTAGGGACTGAGGGATTCTGGGAGAACCTGGAGGCCGGGTCCACTTGCTATGTTAAATAGGCACTTTGGCTGTTTGTCCCGACTTTGAAACCTAACATCTGTGACAGGCTCTGGCCCAAGTCTCCCTTCTGCCATGGAGGTTCTGCAGTAACCGGCCTCCACATGGCCAGACCTCTGATGAGAGGCCATAGCCTCTGCTGAAGGCAGAGACTTCATTCCCCAAACTACGGAAGGCCACAGGCTGACCGGGTGGCACAGACCTCCGTGACCACGAGGTCAGACTTACTTAGCTTTACAACCACATAAAAGCAAAACCCTCTGTCACAAATCCAACTTCGAGCCACTGAATGGGCTCTGGGTTATAAATGGAGGCTTGTCACTGAAGCAATCCTACCTAGAAGAATCACGTAGCCATTTTAAACAGACAGCCACAGAGGGAAGTGACCGTAGTGCACCCTTTGTCCTAATTTTAAAATGTGAATAATTAACTTTCCAGGAGGAAAAATAACACAGACTTCTAAGAGCACTTCAATCCAATAAATGTCCAGTTTAAGAACAGATTAGAACTTCTGGCCAAAGAGTCACCCTCATTTACCGCAGTGTCTACCCTTTACTTTCCTGGCCCTTTCCACTCCTCTCCCCCACTCTCTCCTCACATGGACAGGCTCACGGTCAGGTTCACTCTGGACTCCCCCAGATGTCCCTGCTTCTGGCTATGCTCTCCCTTTTAACCACAATAAACCTTCTCCTCCACCATACCAAGGAGCAGTCACACCCTTCCTTCCTTTTTATTTATTTATTTATTTGTTTATTTACTTATTTATTTGTCATTCAACAAGAAGGCACATTTTTGTCTGTCAGGGTCAGATTGGGGCGACAGATTCTGAGAACCTACTCAGGGCTTCAGCTTTCCTTGCCTCTTGGTTTTAACAGGGCCAAAACGTGTACCAGGAAAGAAGAGATTTATTTCTGGTGCTGAGGCTTGAACCCTGGGCCTATGCATGTTACGCAAGTGTCCCAGCATGAACCACATGCCCAGCTCAAATTAACCATTCTAAAGTGAAAACTCGTTAGCATTTAGCTCACGCCCTGCACTGTAATCACACCTTCTTCGTAGTTCCCTAGAACAAAGGCCCACGCGCACTGAGCAAGCATTCCCCGTTAAACCCTTTCACGTCCTCACACCCAGCTCCTCACAACTTCCCACCTGCTTTCTGCCACTCTGGATTAATCTGCTTTGGATATTTCATAGAAGTCAGATCCCACAATACAAGCTTTTATGTTGGACTTCTCTTGTTTAGTATATTTTGAGGTTCATCCATGTTGTAGCATTTATTACTACTTTGTTTCTTTTTGTCTGGTCAAGTAATATTCCATGATATAGCTATACCACGGCATGCTTATCCATTTATCTACTGACACAACACTTCTGAATTTTCCTGTATCCTCACCAACACTTGTTTTCCTTTAAAAAAATAAATTGCAACTTTCCTATTGGGCATACGGTAGCATTTCATTGTGGCTTTGATTTGCATTTCTCTGATGGCTAAAGATGTTGAACGATGGTTGATTTCAGTTGTCAGCCTGGCAGAATCTGCAGTCACCTGGTAAGGGAATCTCAATGAGGGACTGTCTAGATTAGCTTGGCCTGTGGGCAGGTCTGTGAGGAATTGTCTTACCTGGGTCAGCTGAGGTAAGAAAACTCACTCTGAATAGGGATAGTATCAGCTCCTGGGCCGGGCTCTGCATGGAATGAAAAGGAGAGAATGAACTGAGCAGTCGGCTTCTGCTTTCTGACTATTGATGGGGGGTGGGGAGCGCAAGCCAAAGAAAGCCTTTCTCCCTTAAGTTGCTCTTGTGAGAATATTTTATCACAGGAAAGGAAACTGTGATGGAAGCTGATATTGAGAAGTGGGGCTGCTGCCCTGAGGAGCCTGAGCGGCAATTGTTTGGCCTTTCAAACTGTCTGTGGCTGGAATGTGGAAGAGCATGGCACTCTGGGTCTGAAGGCCCCCAGTGAGCTGGAGCAGAGCTTAGCAGCCCATCCTGGTGGGAGCTAGGAGAACAGCAGGCCTCAGGGGCCTGGCTGCTGGCCTTTTGCAGAGGACGGGGATCTTCCTGGGAACTGGGCTAGGGACCATTTGTGTAATTTTGGCCAAGAATATGGCTCCATTTTACTCCTGTCCTGAGAACCTGAGCAAAGCTCAATTTAAAGATGATGGGTTGAGTTGTCTGGACGTTTCAAGGCAGGATGTATTTTCAGGCTGGTGAGGAAGAAGCCACTGTGACTGAGAAACGGATCAGCGGGGTCACAGAAGACTCTCCCACACTGCACTGGGAGAATGCAAACAGTGCGCCAAGAGCAAAATTGGACATGTTAGAGGCTCCTCCTCGTGGCCCACACGCTGCTGCTTCTGGAGGTGTGGGGGGAGGGATGCTGCTCGGGTCATTTTAGAGTTGGGATGATTCTGTCAGAATGGACAAGTACTTTCTTATGATACATCCCCAGCCACACAAGATCACTCAGTTCTGGAGTTTGCCTTTCAACCTCAGGCAGGACTTTACTTCAGCAAGGCGTGGGTTAATGGCTTTAGGAGGTAGGGACTGGGGCGGGCAGGGCATTAATCAGGCCATCAGGTCGGACCCCCATGATTGAGTTTTGGTGGTTTTCTAAGACAAGGGACAGAGAGCAGACACAGAGGAAAATGCAGGCAACCTCTGCCATGATGAAATTAGCAGAGGCCCTCAGTAAAGCCTGTGCTGCGCTTAGTCTCCCAGACTGTGAGCTACGTAAACCTCTTTTCTTTTTAAGGTAGCCTGCCCTGGGCATTTTGTTATATAATGAATAGTGACTAACACGCAGATCTTTCTACAGACTCCATGCTTATGATGCCGGAAAGTTACATTACAAAAAAACTACAATGAGGTCTGGAAATTCAGGAGGGGTGACCCACTCATGGCGGGAAATGCCACCGTGCTGCCTCTGTGAACCATCTTGTCAGTTCATTGCCTTTCCCTGGGACTGCTGAAGTAGACCCCAGCCGACCAAGTCTGCTAAAGTTAACGCTGGCCATTCCCTCCTCTGTCCAGGGAATTCAAACCTGCAGGCAGGCTCTGCTCTTCACCTGAGCTGGACCCAGGGCTCCACAGAGAAGCAGCAGAGACAGCATCTGAGAGCCCCCTCCTGCTTTCCCAGGCTTCTGGGGAGTCCTGCTTACATTTCAAGGCCAAGGCCCTGGTGCTCAGGGCCTTGGCGGGAGGCCCCAGTGTTGTTGTGGGCTCCCCACGATCTCCTTGCCTTGACTACTCAGGTAGGAAATCCTCTGCTCATCTGCTAAGGAAAGTGTGGTTTCATCTTTGCTTCGAGATCTCTGATGAGGCCAAGAGCTGGTCTAGTGGATACCCATGATGTTTGTCAAGACACAGAGAGAATATCCACTGGATTACAAGGAAAACAGCCTGAGGTTGCCCAAGTGGGACGAGCATGGAAAGGTCCCAGCCAGGGTTTCTTCCGGCCTGTCCCTAACAGTCCCTGGTGAACCAGGCGGATGAGTTTCCCTGACGAGCTGGGCTGGGTTTTGCTGGCTGCTCCCTGACCCTGGGCCTCCCACACAGCGGCAGTGAGCAGGGGAAGTCATGAAGCACACTGCGGAGGTGGTGGGCAGGAGGAGGCGAGCTGACTCGGAGGGGAACCATGCATGGTTGCCTAGAAGCCCTCCTGGGATTGAACACGAATACCTGGCATTCCTGGAGTATCAAGCATGCTGCCGCCAGCCCATGTCCCCTGGGAGGAGCAAAGTGAAGGAAGAGGATGAAGGATGAAGCTTTTCCTAATTAGGAGCACTCTGTCTAAGAGGGAGAGACAGACAGAAGCAGACAGACAGAGATATTCTGGCTAGATGGAACTTGTGTGTGCACATGCTTTGGCTCTGGGCTGTCATCTCCTGCCCACACTGGAACACCACCCTGCCTGAGGTGGGGAGTGGAGTATGGCCCCGAGGATGGAGGCGACAAACATGAAACTGGGCTGGGCAGTAAGGACCGTGCTGTCGGAGCCTAGAAATCCACAATGGGTGGATGAGCCCCTCAGCTGCCCTGTGCCATGTCACAATACTCACAGGATGGTTCCTTAAAGGTCTTTGTACTTATTCCTGAGTCCTGCCTACTGGCACTGGCTGAGCCAAATATCATATTTATTAGGGTTTTCACCAAGGAGGAGGGCACCTCTTTTCTGCAGGAACAGCTGAGGTGCTGGTGTCTAGGACCCTCCCAGGCCAGGCTGTGCATGGCTGATTCCTTCTCAAACTCAGCATGTTCCTATAGTCCCAGACTCCACCCAGGCAATAGTGTTTTCCCTCAGAAGCAGCTGCAGTGCTAGAGCCTTCAGTCAGGCCCAAGGGTGCTAAGTCGCCTCGCAGAGTCTGTTCCTTGGGCCGGAGGTTTCCTTTCCTCTGTGCTCAGGAAAGTAGAGCTGCTATGGCCACCCTGTGGCTGTGTTGGCCTTTGCTGTGTAGGGATTCTGACCCACAGCATGGTCATGCTGCTGTGAGGTGCCACAGAAGCCTCATAGTGAGCACTGTGAGTTTCCTTGCTGTGCTGAGACGGCCAAGCAGAATCGACTGCAGCGCTGCCTGCTGCCTATCTCAGAGACCAGGTCTTCACCGCTGTGTAAGCAGACAATTGCACCTCTCCCATCGGGCCCTCGCAGGGCAGGTGGGATGGCCTGTGGCTGTGGAGGCCTGTGTGAGAAGGAAAAAAAAAAACAAACAAACCTGGAAAGCTGTAGTTAGCTACGAGATGTTCAGTGACAGATGTTCAAAGACAGATGTTCAGGAGGGTCCTAGTCAGGCTATCCGCAGAGCCTGGCTGCACAGGGAAGGTTGATGGGTGGGGTTCTAGCCAAGAGTCCCTTCCTTCTTTGGGGTCACTCTGCTTTGTGGGGACTGGCTAGCACCAGGATGAGGAGGAAAGTTTATTTAAATAACATCCAATTTTAAATATTTTCCTCCAAAATAATTCTGAGGGTTTTTTTTTTTTTTTTCCAACAACCCATATATGTTTGTGATTTTTCAGCTTTCAATAACAGTTCTTCATTCTCTCATTCTGGAACATTTAGGTTGTTCTCTAGAAGTAAACAGTAGGAAGCAAAGGGGAGAAACTGGGAGCTCTTGCTCCTGTCTGGCCATCCTGCCCAGGCGGTTCTACACATCTGGCAGGTGAAGCCGCCTGCCTGTCTTTCCAGCCTGACTTTCTCAGCACAACTGTTCTCAGTGCAGTGCTTGGCAAACACGGAGGGCATTGAAGGGAGACGAGCAAAGCTCCGAGAGTTGCTGGATTCTTCCCACCAAACGGAAGAGTCACAAAGTCACAGAAAGAGCAAAATCCAACACCAACCGCCACTTTCTTTCCGGAAGGATCCCTGGCAAATGGATATTCGTCTCCCCTCTCAGTTCTCTGTAAGAAGGACCCAACAACCCTGGGCTGAGATTAGAAGCCAAAATAAACCTTTTCACTTCTCAGGGCAGTACAAGGTAACTAACACAGTCCCTTTTCCCTACCTCAGTCTCTCCCAATGTTTCTGTTTCTCAGGATAACTAATTATTTTAATGTAGAATCATTTGCGAATGAGGGGTGGCATGCCTCTCCCCTCCCCTCTCCCCCCACAGTATATCTGTCTCTTAAAAGCCAATGGCACAAACAGTCATATTCAGGGTACCGAGCATCCATTCAGTATTGTTATCTAGTATGTGTCTTACCTTACTTAAGTTTTAAAGTTCTATTGTAGTTTATGTGTGTATGTATTGCACATGTGTTTGTGAGATAGCATGTCTGTGGAAGTCAGAGGACAGTGGTAGTTGTTTCTTTCCTTTTTTTTTTTCAGTGTTACAAATAAACATTTATTAGAGAAAATTAGTGAGTCTTACAAATCGGATCCCAGAGTGTGAGAACCTCAGTGTCACCCCAGTCCTGTGTTCTAGTACACATGCTTCAGTTACACTTTGGAAAAAAATTATCCAGGCAAATGCAACAATATCCTGAGGACACAAGTGTAAAGAGTTTACCAAATATTGTGACTTTACCCCAGGTAGGAATAGTTTCGGTAGGCCTCATATGCTGAATGGCACCAAAGCCAGCAGTAACCAATTTCTAATTACCCAGGTCTTAGTCTGAAAAGGAACAGATTCCAAAGAGCTTATGGAGGCTGCTTTGCGGCTGTGATCTTTCTGCGTAACTGCTGCCTTCCCCAACCCTAGATGATAAATATTTTAAATAGCATATTAAAGCAAAACAAAACAAAAACAAAAACAAAAAAACAAAACAGTATTCAAGAAAGTAAGTTTTACAAAGACTGCTTTTTTTTTTTTTTTTTTTTTGTTTGTTTCTTTTGTTTTTTTTTTTTTTTCTGCTGTTGTTCACCACTGTCTCTAAAATGATGCCTGGCTAATATAAGGGGCCCGATACCTGCTGGAAGCAGACCTCCTTACCCACTGAACCTTTCCCACTGGTCCTGAAATCACTCTTTAAAAAATAAAAAAGTCAGCTTGTTTTTTATTGACACTCGTTTTAAAACTCTTTAAAAAAAAAAAAAATTTGGAGTTCCCTAAAGCCTCTCCCTTCCAACTCACCAACCTAGGTAGGAGAGAAAAACTTAGTGGTGAGAGGGGCCGTGGAGCCTTTCACTTCTGGCTGTTTAGGGTCGATGGGTTCTTTTGGGGCTATACCAATCTCTGCCATGCAGCACAGTTTCTTCCAAGCCACTGCATCGAAATGTTTCTCTCTGTGTCTCCAAGCTGCGACACCATCTGTCTCTGGGCTCTCTAAACTGCCACAGCTTCCCTTTCTGGGATCTCATATTTCTATCTCTCGGATATGAGCCCACGACCCTCTCCGTGCTGCATGAGAGAGGCCATTACCATCTGGCAAAGACCACGCCCTGCAGGAAGCAATTATCAGCTGTGCACAAACTAAAGCCCAAACTAAAATCCCATACTTGGGATTAAAACAAAAAATTTACATAATATAACTCAATAAAAAAAAAAAAACCACCTTCCATTACAGTTTTGTTTTTGTTTTAATAAATGTCGACTCCTGCCTTGATCAGTTTTCCGTTTTGTCTCATGGACTAGTCAGTGGTCTATTGTCTTTTATTCTCATCTATGTGTAGCGTTAGTTAATCTGTGCTACGGTTTCCTGTGTTCCTGGAAACTGGAAGTTAGGACTAGAGGCTTGAAAAGATTGTGGTTATTGGGAGATGGTGGCCCACACCTGTAATCCTAGCATTCAGGAGGCAGAGGCACGAAGGTCTCTGTGAGCTTGAGGCCAGACTCATCTACAAGGCTACACAGAGAAATCCTGTCTTGAAAACCAAAAAAAAAAAAAAAAAAAAAAAAGATTGTGGTTAAACATAACAAAATCACTTCAGAGAGAATGCAATGGCCACAAACTTCATCACACCTAAAGGCACCTACAGAGGTGGCCCACTTGGACATCAAAAGTTTTTTTCTTTAATTTATTTTTATTAATTACACTTTATTCACTTTGTATCCCAGCTGTAGCCCCTCTTTCTTCCCCTCCCATTCCCACCCTTCCTCCCCCCTTCTCCACCCATGTCCTTCCCCCAGTCCACTACAGGGGAGGTCTTCCTCCCCTTCCCTCTGACCCTAGCCTATCATGTCTCATCAGGAATGGCTGCATTGTCTTCCTCTGTGGCCTGGTAAGGCTGCTCCCCCCTCAGAGGCAGGTGACCAAAGAGCAGGCCAATCAGTTCATGTCAGAGACAGTCCCTGTTTCCATTACTATGGAACCCACTTGGACACTGAGCTGCCATGGACTACATCTGTGCAGGGGTTCTAGGTTATCTCCATGAATGGTCCTTGGTTAGGTCTCAGAAAAGACCCCAGTGCCCATATTTTTTGGTTCTGTTGCTCACCTTGTGGAGCTCCTGTCCTCTCCAGGTCTTACTATCTCCCTCTTCTTTCATAAGATTCCCTGCACTCTGCCCAAAGTTTGGCTATGAGTCTCAGTATAAGTCTGCTTTGATACCCTGCAGGGTAGAGTCTTTCAGAGGCCCTCTATGATAGGCTCCTGTCCTGTTCCCTGTTTTCTCTCTCTTCTGATGTCCATCCTATTTGCTTTTCTGAATGGGGATTGAGCATCTTAGCCAGAGTCCTCCTTCTTGATTAGCTTCTTTAGGTGTACGGGCATCAAAAGTTTTAATTCTCAGGTGGGGGTGGCTATAGCTTGGGGAATATTCAAGAAAGTAAGCTTCACAAAGATAGTGGGTTTTTGCTGGTGTTCACCCTTCCAACATTCATCCAGAGACAGGTCTCAACTGCTCCTCCAAAGGCAAGGTAAAGGTCCACTCCTTACCTGCAGTGATGGATTTGGGGTATACTGGAGTGTGAAGGTTACCAAACCTTCACAACACTGCATACAGACTTGCATAAACAACAGAAATCCATCATGAAAATGGATTTTTCTGGATGCTCTGAGTCTAAGGTCAAGGGCTGGCAGGGCTGGTGTCCTGGGAAATTCCTCATGGCTTCAGTAGCTGACATGGAATGGTGTCCTCACATGGCCTTTTCTCCATGATCACACTCGTGATAATCACTTCCTCTTCTTGGAAGTTCCATGGCCTTTGGCATTAGCATCTCATTCGGACCTCATTTCACCCTCATTGTCTCTTCCAAGGCCCTTTCCCCACAGTCATATAGAGGTTAAGGTCCCAACCTGAGACACAATAAAAGAGTTAGTATGTAAATGTCTTTAAGAAGAGCACACGAGACCCTCATCACTTCTCTGTGTCTCCTATAAACTCATGCATTTCATTTTTAATTGATTCAGTGCTTCATTGTATGTTCAAATAGTTCCAAATTTGGCCAGTCACTTGAGCTGTTTAGATGTGTCCATGGCATCTTTGTGAGTGCCCTGGCTTTTTGGCACCAACTACCCAAGTTGTGCCCTCAGAGTCAGAAGCTGGCACCCCTTCAGGGCTGGTCCAGATCTGGAGACATATATACTCCTCCTGTGCCAGCAGGTCAATAGAACCAGAGGCTTTCTGTGAAGAGCTGATGTCAACATTCTCAATTTAGCTTTAACACAGCACCCTTTCTTCTTCACTTTGGCTCTGTATTCGTAGTTTTTCTCTCCCCTTAAACTCTTGTTGTGTTTTTAGGTTTGCTTATTTTCTCTTATGTGTGTGAATGTTTTGCCTGCATGTGGGAACCTAGTACCTGCAGAGGTCAGAAGAGGGCATCACATCCCCTGGAACTGGAGTGAAGGATGGTCACGAGTCACCACATGAGAGCTGGGAGCCAAACCCGGGTCCTCTGCAAGAATAACAAGCATTTCTTGGCCACTGAACCCTCTTTCCTCCCCAAGTCTTAATTTTTACAAAAAAGGTACTATATAAGATGCCCATTTCATTTACCTACTGATTTGTTATACAATATACAAAAGAGTTTCACTATTACTATTTAATAACATTAATGCCAATAAAACTGTTGGATTAAGCAAAGTTGTTTTGGATTTTTAAAAAAATCTTTAAAATATCTCACTGTGCTCATACAGTAAAAGTAATATACCAAAACATACTTCAATTATTATTCCTTTTTTGGTTTTTAATTTTTAAACATTCTATTTCTTTCAAATTACACACACACACACACACACGTGTGCTCGCCTGTCATGTGTAGGTATGTGAATGTGCATATCATGGTACATATGTGGAGGTCAGAAGGTGGCTTTCTCGCCTCCCACCCTGTGGACTTAGGTATTGTCCTCAGGAGACTTGGGGATCAGACTCAGATCATCAGACTTGGTGGCAAGCACCTGCAGTGCCATTTTGTTGGCTCTTTGTTTGCTTTTACATTACTAATGTGACAAATAGTTGGAGCCATTTGGTCTCATTTATATTAGGATTTAAGGTTAACTTTGGGTTTAGATCAATTTAAATTTGAACATATAAAGCATCTACTATACAGATGCTTCCACTTCCTTCTCAGACTGCTTCACACCTGCCCTCCAGCAGGCCGTTGCTATTTCATTATTTTCACATGGAACCCCCTCCCCGTGTTTCTTTTGTAAATGCACACATGTGTATGTGCACATTGCTCTAAATTTTTCTTTTTAATCTGGTAATGTCTCCTGGCCGTAACCCTACATGCATCCGTGTTTCTTTCGCTTGGCAGGGTATCGCCCCACTGTGTGACTATGTCAGGATTTCCCCCCTGGTTCTCTAACATTACAAACAGCCTCACTTGTGTATTGTGTTGTGTTGTTTTGTGATGTGGGCATCAGGGCAAATCCCCAGAAGCACCGCTGCTCTCTTAAAGGGCAAATTCACTTTATTATGTCAGATATCTACAATATATGTTGAAAGCAGCTTTAAAAATGATTTATATATTTAATGTGTGTGTGTGTATATATATATTCTGGAAACTATGAATGTGTTCCATGTGCATGCAGGTTCCTGTGGAGGCTGGAAGAAAGTGTCAAATCCCTTGGACCTAGAGTTAGTTTTGGAGCCACTATGTGGGTGCTGAGAACCAAACTCAGGTCCTATGCAAGAGCAGCCGGTGCTCTTGGATGCTGAGCTATCTCTCCAGTCTGCCTCTCATGGTGGGAATTTTTTTTATCTCTACTAGAAACATGTTCAAGAGCTTACTTCCTCATAGCATCAAGTTTCTGTCAATGTCAAGAAGCCACCGTTCAAGAGCGGAATTTATGATTCTCTGACTACCTTGAGAATGAGTATTTCTTTTTTCAGTGTTAAAACCTGTTTGACTCTTCTCTTCTATGGACTGCTTGCAGATCATCTACCTTTATTTACTAAGTTAGAGTCTAATGTTTTGTTTTGTTTTTTAAAGACAGGATTTCTCTGTATAACCATGGCTCTTCTGGAACATGATCTGTAGACCAGGCTGGCCTCAAACTTATAGAGATCCACCTGCCTCTGCCTTGTGTACCACCACCACATGACAAGCAAAGCCACTCTAATGTATACCTGCTAGCCATATAGAAATCAAATGCAAAGCAAACCAACAAGGAAACAGAGGAGTGTCCTACTTAAACTTTGTCTAGCAAAAAGTACTGGTTAGCTCTTAATATTTAACTTTTCTCTACAGGTCCCATTGAATCAACTGGAGCATATTTGGCAGGAACTCATCGGTTTAGTGTTATTAGAATCTTGGCAAGTCTTCTGGTTTCACTGGAACATGGTGTTAATGAAAAAAAGACTGCAGCTTGCACAGCCACATGTGCTGTCGGCTGCACGGGAAAGCTGTTCCTCAGCAAGCGCAGGGCGCCCAGCCGCCTCACGTTCAGACAGAGGCCTCAAGAGAACACTCTGTGGGCTGTGGCGTCATCTCCAAATGTTGGTCGTCCAGGGGGTGGGTGTCCCAGGTTGCGGTTCTTGGGGGCCCAATGCTAAGCTTTGCGTGGGAATTTCTCTGTGAGGTCAGCAGCCGTCAGAAAGACACATGTGCCAAGCAGGAGAGGGGGCAGAGCTTTGCCCTGTGTTCGTCTCAAGCCAGATGCTGCCCACGTGATCCCAGCCACAGCTCTAACAGGGTGCAAAGTCTCTGTTAGCCATCTATTGCTGCATGAAGATTGCTCCCCCCAGGGGGAGGGGTGGCTCAAGGAAGTAGGCTCTGTTATCTCTCGAATTTCAGGAATCCAGAAACTGCTTGGCTGGGTGGTTCTTTCAGGAGGGTGATGAGGGTGTCAGAGATGTCAGCCAAGACTGTGGTTGTCTGAAGCTGTGAGTGGGGCCGGAGACCTACTTCTAAGATAGTCATGCACCTCCACTGTGGTCTTTCTAGTCTTCAGGACTGGAAGAAAGCCTCAAATCTAGGTGTGTTCATCACAGCAGCTTAAAGGGACCCATGTGCCTGGCAAGTTTTTGCTGGCTGGTGTCCGGAGGCTCCATTTCATTCCAGGTCGTTGGGGGTGTCTTCAAATGATGTCTGATCTCGTGCAGAGTGAGAGACTTGAGAGAGAGTAAGGGGTGCTGCATTGCTTTTTATAATCCTAGTCTTCGAATCACACACCCTGCCTTGCCTCTAGGGTCTGTTAGAGGCAGATAAAATCCAGCTCATATGCAAGAGGAGTTACTCTTGTCTTTAGAAGGTGGATGTCACAAGAAATTTACAAACACATTTTTAAATCACCACAAACCCCGAAGCCAGGGTGATTTTTCTCTCGGGCTTTCTGAAACCCCTGGTCTCTGAGACAGGTCTACCTCTCTGGCAAACCTCATAGCACCTCAGAGAAGTCTCCTCCCAGGTAACAGTTCTTCCCTTAGGATTTGACTTTTATTGTCCCTGTTTATAACTTCCTTTCTAGTCCACAGAGCTAGGAAGCCTGTACCTTGAAAAGTGATCCAGACACAATGAGCACCATGTTTTTGTCTCACCCAACCTCAATGTACTGCCTCAATGTACTGAGGATATAACAGGCTGCCAGGCCTTAGCATAACAGACGCCATGTTGGAGGCCCCATTCTGACCTTAAAACCCAGCACATAGGTCCCAACACCTGACAAAACAATAACAAAGACCTAATCCATCAAAGACCTGGTCCACAGCCCCGAGAAGTCCTTGAGTGTACCAACCTTGCTTTTTGGCTTCTGTAGTTCTGCTTCTTGATAACTGAAGTGTGACAACCAGGATGTGGTTTTGTGCATACAAAGACAAAGGGCTGTGAGGCTCGGGGCATCAGGATTTGGACCAGTTCCCTAAGTAGTCTCCGCCGGCAATAAAGGCTTCTTTTCAGCTTTAAGATTCTCCGGGTGGTGGTGTCTGGTGGGCTTAACTCACTACCAGGGCAAGTTGATCACATGACATTCCATCGGATCATTCTCCAGCATGCATAGCAGGTTAGTGCAGCAAGACGAATGGACAGTGAGTGGACAATGGACAGGTGAATGGATTATTCATGTTCAAAGCTCAGTTGCATCAACTTTAGTGATACTCCTTCAAAAGTTAGTAGTCCTAATTGACCGAAAATGCTTAATGTCACAACACAGGGATAAAGAAACATATCACATATCATCTTGAGAAAATAACTAGTTGAATCCAGGGTTGGGGTGATTAAACGAGATGCCTGGCCCGGAGTCCTGCTGGCCGGTCAGTTACTTGTCCATACAAGTAAAGTTTTGATTAAAAGCAGTCTTGCTCACAGGCTTGCTGTTGTCTGTGGCAGCGTTGAAAATTTGAGCTGTAATGTGTGTGTAGTGTGTTAGAAATCGTGCGGGATGACAGCTACACGGTGGGTTCATAAATCATACCGCGTGACCAGTTCCACGTGGGAGGTTTATTAGGGGAAGGAAAGGGAAAAGGAAAGGGGGAAGGGGTCACAGAGACAATCTCTGATGGGGCAGGAAAGAAAAAGAGAGGAGGAGCTTCGAGTTCCCTTATAAGGTGACCCAGAGCATGCGCAGGTGGTTCCAGGTGGTCCGTAGGTGGCTTCACAGATGCCTGATATCCGGTCTGTCAGGTACCTTGGGGCTGGCCGTAGAGATGCCTGCTTACGGACCCCAACTGTGTGGTGAGAAAGTTGATGAGGCTGGGCGTGCTGGTCAGGGCTCTCTAAAGGAGCTGAAAAGGGATTTATTAGAGTGGTTTATAGACTGTGGTAGTCCAATGGTGGCTGTCTCTGTCTCACTTTGGAAAGGCAGAGAATCTGATAGCTGTAGTTCACGAGGCCGGCTGACTCAGCAGGCCCAGTCTGGCACTGGAGTCCTAGCAGATTCCTGGAGAGGGCCGGTCTTCAGTTGACGTTGGAATCCTGAAGAAGTCGGTTCTAGTGTCAGTGAAGGAATGTTGAGACAGCACTGTAGATGAAAGTGAGAGTAAGGGCAAGCAGGCAAAAGGCAGTTTTGGTCTTCCTTGTCTTTTTTATTTGGGCTGCCCCCAGGAAGTAACGCTCCACATTTAGGGTCTTCTTGCTTCAAATAATCTAAAACAAGAAAATCCCTCACGGCAGTGTCTAGAGCTTGAGGTTTAGTTGATTGTAGAAGCAGCCAGTTGACAATCAAGATTAGCTATCACACTGGATGAAAGAAAGGCATTTATTTCCTGCCCTTTAAGAAAAAAAAAAAAAAGCTTGATTCCAGGCATGGTGGAACACACCTTTAATTCCAGCAATCTGGAGGCAGAGGCAGGCAGAGCTCTGTGAGTTCAAGGCCAGCCTGAGCTACAAAGAGCATTCTAGGATAGCCAGGGCTACAACAACAACAACAACAACAACAACAAAAGAGTGTGTGTGTGTGTGGGGGTTGCTATTCTTGTTGTAGAGAAAAGAACTTGAAGAGTTTCTTGCTTCTGGTAGCACTGGCTACATCATGCTCTGCTTAACTAGAAAGCTAACAGGATATTAATGTATTAAATAACTATTTTCAGACACGGTCTACTCAGCAGCACAGGACCAAAGGCTACAAGTAAGGTGAGCCTTTCAATCATTCAGACTTCCTGCCAGAGCCATGTGCCTATCCCACCACAAGGAGGCGACACACAGGACAGTGGTCTCACTGGCCTGGAGGCACAGATGCTGGCTTTTAGGGAGGTGTCTTCATTTGGGTTTCATTGCTGTGAAGAGACACCATGACCATGGCAACTCTTAAGGAAAACATTTAATTGGGCTGGCTTATGGTTCAGAGGTTTGGTCCATTATCATCATGACAGGAAACATGGCGGCATGCAGGCAGACATGGTGCTGGAGAAGGAGCTGAGAGGTCTATGTCTTGATCCTCTGGCAGCACAGGAGACTGTGTAGCTGGACGTAGCTTGGGCATAGGAGACCTCAAAGCCCTCCACCACAGTGAGACACTTCTTCCAACAAGGCCACAGCTACTCCAGCAAGGCCATACCTCTTCATAGTGCCACTCCTTATATTCAAACAGACTCATTTGTTTGAATGCTTGAGCTGATCTTGTAAGGGATATACCAATTCGCACCACTGCAGGAGGCTACAGTGGAATCTACACAAAGAAAGAACTCAGGACTGTGGGGTTCCCATGAATCTGTAGCTAAACCAAGCTGTGTAGGGTAAGACACCACAAGATCTATCAATGAAGCACAACAGCCAGGAAAGAAAGGTGACAAGGGGCTGGAAATGCAACATCCACGGAGCTCACAAGGGGTAGGGAGAGCCTGGATTTGTTTTTATTGATTGAATTTGTTCTTTGATAACTTCAGACATGTGTATACTATATGCTGATCATTACTATGTACGCTGTGGTGGTTTGAAGGAGACGTTCGTTCCCCCATAGTCTCGGGTATTTGAATATGTGATCCCCAGTTGGCACTGTTTGGTCCATTTAGGAGGTGTGGCCTCGCTAAAGGAAGTATGTTATGGGGGTAGGCTTTGAGGTTTCAGGTTCTCTGCTTTTCCTAGCCAGTTCTCTTGCTTGCTCATGGTTGAAGATAGGAGCTCTTGGCTGCTCCAGCTGTCATGATTCCCTGCCAAGGCACACTCTTACCCTCTGGGACTGTAAGCCCACATACGTTCTTCTATAAGTTGTCTTGGTCAGGATGTTTTACCACCACAATAGAGAAGTACCTAATAAAGACATCCTCTCTTATCTTCCTCCCAGCCTTATCACTCTACCACCACCAAATTCCTACCAGTCCCTTCCCTAGATTCATACTCTTGGTTTTGTTCTGTGGCCCATTTAATTTAATCAGGGCCATCTGGATTGGACGGATCCGCTGGAGCCTGGTGGAGTCACCTGTGGGCACAACTAAAGGCAATGACTCCCCATTTCCCAGAATCTGTCAGCAGGAAATAGTTCATATTTCCTCTATGCCTGTCAATAGGCTCATTCTTGTGCAGGCCCGGAGTAGAGAGACTCCTGTATTTTAAGTACCAGAGTCAAAAGACTTCACTGAACACCAACAGCTTTGAGTGCAGTACCAAAAAGATCATGTCTCAGGTCAGGACTACACTAGCTTGGAATCAAGGTGACTCTTGAGTGGCTCTACCAAAGGCTAAAGAAGACCTACATGTCTACAATCTGCCTTTCAGAGCATCAAAAGACCTTCAAAGGAAGACAGCAAAAACCTTCAAAGCCTGAGTCCAAGTACAGGTTGAATTTTGTTCTTCCAAACCTTTAACATCATGTTCTTTAATGAGGCACTGAATGCTTCTGCGCCAAGTCGAGGCAAGAAAAGAAGTCATCTTTTGCCATCCAGTTCAATATTGTGCTAGGGTCTTTAGGGCCAGTAAAAAGAAAGCAAAAACATTCACATTGGAAAGCGGTAGAGCATGGTTTCACACATATAAAATCCCGGGAATTCTATTGAAATCCTACTAAAACCAAGAAGTGAATGAAAGTAGCATTGCTTTGGAAGGCTGGGCACACTTTGGGGGGTAGAGTCTTGTCTAAGGAAGTGAGGCTCTGCAGATGGCGTAGGTTGTACCCTGGCTCTGACTCCCACCCAAGCCACCATCCGCTTTTGGGCTAGCCCTCTAAGAATGACAAGCATTTGATCACAGCAAGAAGCACAATACATGACCACCGAAGACTCCTGTTCTGGAGGCTTGGTCCCCAGTGTAATAGTAGTGCGTGAGTGGGGGGTGATTCAGTTTTTGGGCCATGAGCCATTGGAATAGGTTTGTAACTGTTTGCTAGAGTATGTTAAGGAGCCCTCCGAATGGAATTGGTCACTGTCAGAGTGGACTGAGTTTGGTGTTCTCAGTGTGCTTTCATCATGTAACCTCCCCCCTCCATATGCTTCCACTAAGTGATGACACCTACCATAAAACCCTAACCGGAAATCAATGCCACTGCCTCCAGGATTGTCAGTTAAGCAAACCTTTGTTTAAGAAGTATTTACCATCAGGTGCTTTATTATAGCAGCACAAAAAGGCTAAGAGAGTGACCCCGAAGGAGATATAGATTATAAAACTGATACATATAAATCAAGTATAGATTGTCTATTCATTGGTACATATGTTTGCAAAATGAAATAAATAAAAATGTTGTATGCAATACTAGAGATTGACATGTTCAGCATATAATCTTTGTTATCAATTTAAAAAGGATTTCATTTTTATTTTTAGTTGTGTGTACATATGTGTGTCTGTGTGTGGGTGTGTGCATGTGAGTGCAGATGCCCTCAGAGGCCAGAGTCCTCTTATGCCCCTGGAGCTGGAGGTACAAATAGCCGAGAGCCACCCAACATGGGTGCTGTGAACCAAATTTGGGTCCTCAGCAAGATCAGCTCATACTTTTAACTGCTGAGCCATCTCTCCAGCCCTCTCTTTTCAAAAGTTAACTCTTTTTTTTTAAAAGATGTTATTTTTCTTTTCATTAATTACAGTTTATTCACTTTGTATCCTACTTGTAGCTTCCTCCCTTTTCCTTTCCCAACCCTACCCTCCCTCTCTCTTCTCCACCCATGCCCCTCCCCCAGTCTACTGATAGGGGAGGACCTCCCCCTCTTTCATCTGATCCTAGTTTATCAGGTCTCTTCAGGACTGGCTGAATTGTCTTTCTCTGTGGCCTGATAAGGCTACACTTCCCCCTCAAGGGGAGATGGTCAAAGAGTCAGCCACTGAGTTCATGTCAGAGACAGCCCCTGTTCCCATTACTAGGGAACCCTCTTGGAGACTGAGATGCCATGGGCTACATCTGTGCAGGGGCTCTAGTTATCTCCATGCATGGTCCTTGGTTGGAGTATCAGTCTCAGAAAACACCCCTGTGTCCAGACTTTTTGGTTCTGTTGCTCTCCTTGTGGAGCTCCTGTCCCCTCCAGGTGTTTCTTTCTCTTCCTTCCTTCCTTCCTTCCTTCCTTCCTTCCTTCCTTCCTTCCTTCCTTCCTTCTCTCTCTCTCTCTCTCTCTCTCTCTCTCTCTCTCTTTCTTTTTTAAATCTCATCTGTATTTACCTTTTAAAGAAGAATGTGCTTGGGCACTATTTCCATACATAAGCCTTGCTGAGTTACAAGACCTAGGGAAGATGCTTAGGGTTTGTTCTCAGTACTTTGAAAAACAAGCCACAAGGAGAATTCCTGTCAAGTTGTTTTAACTTGTGTTCTTCTAAGACTAGTACATGCAGAATTAAAACTGCATAGGGGATGGAAAAAAAAAACTGTAAGGTGAAACTTAAGCCATCTTAATTTTTGTCCTTTCTAAACATGTGTATCTCAGAACACTTAAAGTGACAAATGATTTGGTCTACTAAGAAATCCAGCTCAACAGCCAAATACTTCAGACCACAGAGTTAACAGCAGGTTACATTATGTCTTAAACATTCTATCAACCCGTGGAATCAAACCTATAGTATCACAGTATCACAAGTAGAAAGGAATTTTATCTTCCCTTAGTTTCCACGCCATAGATGCTTTAAATGTTAACAAAAACAAACAGAAATCGTGGAAAACATATCATCAGGAGGAATGAGGCTACATGTAAACACATAATTCTCCCTCCAGGTCTTCCTATCTCCCCCTTCTTTCCTAAGATTCCCTGCACTTTGCCCAAAGTTTGGCTATGAGTCTCAGCATCTGTCTCGATACCCTGCAGGGTAGAGCCTTTTAGAGGCCCTCTGTGGTGGGCTCCTGTCCTGTTCCCTGTTTGCTCTCTCTTCTGATGTCCATCCCATTTGCCTTTCTGAATGAGGATTGAACATCTTACCCAGACTCCTCCTTCTTGTTTATCTTCTTTAGGTGTACAGATTTTAGTATGTTTATCCTATATTATATGTCTAATATCCACTTATAAGTGAGTATATACCCTGTGTGTCTTTCTGCTTCTGGGATACCTCACTCAGGATGATCTTTTCCAGATCCCACCATTTGCCTGCAAATTTCATGATTTCCTTGTTTTTAATTGCTGAGAAGTTTTCCATTGTGTAGATGTACCACAATTTCTGTATCCATTCCTCAACTGAGGGGCATCTGGGTTGTTTCCAGATTCTGGCTATTATAAATAAATCTGCTACGAACATGGTTGAATAAATGTCCTTGTTGTATACTTGAGCATCTTTTGTATATATGCCTAGGAGTGGTATAGCTGGATCTTGAGGAAGCACTATTCCTAATTGTCTGAGAAAGCACCAGATTGATTTTCAAAATGGTTGTACAAGTTTACATTCCCACCAGCAATGTAGTAGGGTTCCCCTTTCTCCATATCCTCTCCAGCATATGTTGTCACTTGAGTTTTTGATCTTAGCCATTTTGATGGGTGTAAGGTGAAATCTCAGGGCCATTTTGATTTGCATTTCCCTGATGACTAAGGACACTGACCATTTCTTTAAGTGTTTTTCTGCCAGTTGATATTCCTCTATTGAGAATTCTCTGTTTAGCTCTGTACCCCATTTTTTAAATTGGATTACTTGTTTTGTTGTTGTTTAACTTCTTAAATTTTATATATATTCTGGATATTAGCCCTCTGTCAGATAAAGGGTTGGTGAAGGTCCTTTCCCAATCTGTAGGGTGTTGTTTTGTTCTGATGACAGTGTCCTTTGCTTTACAGAAGCTTTTCAGTTTCATGAGGTCCCATTTATTGACTGTTGCTCTTAGAGCTTGTGTTGTTGGTGTTCTGTTCAGGAAGTTGTCTCCTGTGCCAATGAGTTCAAGGTTCTTCCCCACTTTTTCTTATAACAGGTTTAGTGTGTCTAGTTTTATGTTGAGGTCTTTGATCCAATAAAACTTTAGTTTTGTGCAAGGTGTTAAGTATGGATCTGTTTGCATTTTTCTACATGTAGACATCCAGTTAGACCAGCACATTTGTTGAAGATGCTATCTTTTTTCCGTTGTATGGTTTTGGCATCTTTGTCAAAAATCGGGTGTCCATAAGTATGTGGGTTTATTTCAGGGTCTTCTATTCGATTCCATTGATCCACCATTCTGTTTCTATGCCAATACCATGCAGTTTTTACTACTGTTGCTCTACAGTATAGCTTGAGATCAGGGATGGAGATACCTCCAGAAGATCTTTTATTGTAGAGGATTGTTTTAGCGATTCTGGGTTTCTTGTTCTTCCATGTGAAGTTGAGAAGGTTTTTTTCAAAGTATGTAAAGAATTGTGTTGGTAATTTGATGGGAATTGCATTGAAACTGTAGACTGCTTTTGGTAAAATGTGCATTTTTACTATGTTATCCTGAAGATTGAAATAATCCTGTGTATCCTATCTGACTACCATGAACTAAAGCTGGACCTCAACAACAGAAATAGCAAAAAGCCTACACACACATGGAAACTGAACAACTCTCTACTCACTGACAGCTGGATCAGTGAAGAAATAAAGAAAGAAATTAAAGTCTTCCTAGAATTCAATGACAATGAAGGCACAACATACCCAAACTTATGGGACACAATGAAAGCAGTGCTAAAAGGAAAGTTCATAGCACTAAGTGCCTTCAAGAAGAAATTCAAAACATCTCCTACAAGCAACTTAATGGCTCACCTAAAAGCCCTCGGGGGGGAAAAAAAAAAGAAGCAGACACACCAAAGAGGAGTAGACGGCTGGAAATACTCGAACTCAGGGCTGAAGTCAATAAATTAGAAACAAATAAAACAATTCAAAAGTTAACTCTTAATTAGCATGTAAAGTAATGTATTTCACCGTGATACTTTTATACATTTATATCCTTATAGGTAACTACACTTTTTTTTTTAAACACAGATCAGGCTGCTGTTGACCTCGGGGAGCTCCACCTGCCCCTGGCCTTCAGGCATGGTGAAAGAGGAGCAACTCATGGTATCTCTGTACAATGAATACTGAACTACTTGTACACAGTAACATCAGTGAATCACCAAGATATGCTGAGAGATAAAAGTAAGGCCCTAATACAGGATTCCTGTGGCCAGGGTCATAGCTCAGTTGGTAGAGTGCTTGCCTGGCATATAGAGAGCCCTGGCAACCCCGGCTTCTGGAGGTGGAGGCAGGAAGACCAGAAATTCAGGGATTCCCTCAACTACCAGCAAGTTGGAGACAACTCTGGGTTACACTAGATGCCCTCCCTGCCAACTTTATTTAGTATAACTCATGCTCTTGTTCAGAGGAAGCTTCTGAACTGTGAAGCTATGTCAGGTTATCAAAATCAGTAGGTGTTTGCCCAAAGTAGGGGTTGGAGGAGGAAAGGAAGCAGTAGTTTGTAAAAGCAAAATGAGTGTCTTTTTTCTATATTTTGGTGAAGGTGGTAGTGATAAAGGTGATAAAAAATTTTAAATTCACCAAACCACATACTTTAAAATTACAACATTGTGTTGAACACTGATTTTGCTTAATTAGAAATCCTTAACAGACCAAGGGAAAATAGCTAAATGCGATGTGTGGTTCCCGATTGCATGTTGATTTGGTACAAACAAAACACTGTTGAATGTTTCAAGGTGCCTGGGATTTTTTTCTTTTTAAGAATTCACTTTATTATGTTTTAAGTGTGCCTCTGTGAGTGAGTATCTGCACTTGAGTGCTGAGCCCTCAGAGGGCAGACGTGAGGGATCTGGAATTAGAGGTGGTTGTGCCCAAAGTGGGTGCCCAAAGTGGGTGCCGGGAGTCAAGCTCAGGTTCTCTGCAAGAGCAGTGTTTGCTCTGTCTCATTTACTTTTCAACTGCTGTGAAGAGACACCGTGACCAAGAAAACTTATAAAACAAAGCATTTAATTTGGGGCTCACAGTTCCAGAAGGTATGGCCATTATGGCGACAGGTAGACAGGCATGGTGCTAGATCAGTTGCTAAGAGCTTGTATCCATCCCATCCACATGCCTGAGGTAAAGAGGGAGAGATACTAACTTGCAATGACATGACCTTCCCCTCCCTCACCCCTCCCATGAGACAGAGTTTCTCTGTGTAGCTCTGGCTGTGCTGGAACTTACTCTATAGAGCAGGCTGGCCTTGACCTCAAACATATCCGCTTGCTTCTGCCTCCCAAGTGGTGGGCTCAGAGGCAGGCGCCACCACCATCTAGTCTGATAGGAGCTTTTAAACACTCAAAGCCTACCCCCAGTGGCACATCGCCTCCAACAAGACCTCACTTCCTAATCCTTCCTAAACAGTTCCACCAACTTCTGGACAGCATTCAAATATATGATCCTAAGGGCTCCATTTTCTTTCAAACCAGAACATGTTCTTCAACTATGGAGTTCCCTTTCCAGTACCAACCGACCAGGAATATTTCTTAATATGATTTGGTTGTTAAATAATATTATAGAATGGTTATTAACCTTTGCAAGTATGATAGTGGTATTGGGTTAAAAAGAAGTGTCTCTTTTCTATTCTTAGTAGATCCATGCTGATATCTTTAGGAATAAAATATTAAATATTTGCAACCTACTTTGAAATGGTTAGGTAAATAAAGTGGTACCATACCAAGAAAGAAAGCTGTGTGTACAGACATAGACGTGAAACAAGTGTGACAAATACGATTGTTGAAGATGGTAGGATATGGATTTTTATTATACTATCGATGTTGCTGATTTTTCAACATTTCCTCACAACTTCCCAAAATAATAACAATAATTGGGGGAAGAAAATGTTGAGTTGTTACTGCTCTCCACGAGTGTACAATCCTTCCTCTGAAGACGTAACTAAATTCAAAATTTCTTTCTCTTCCTCCTCTTTTTCTCCCTTTCTTCTTCTTCTTCTTCTTCTTCTTCTTCTTCTTCTTCTTCTTCTT
>NW_026596463.1:4848830-4882411 GCF_907164565.1 Psammomys obesus | reverse complement strand
TCTTCTTCTTCTTCTTCTTCTTCTTCTTCTTCTTCTTCTTCTTCTTCATTCTCCTCCCCCTCTTCCTCCTTCTCAGAACAGGAGGGACAAAGCACAGCAGGAATATAAGCAGGCAGGTTGGACTGTGACGGAGCACCTGGTTAGAATGTGGTTGACCTCCTGGCTTTCTTGGCTGGTCCCCAGAGTGGACAACATTTTGATCTTAAACATCCTCCAAAGGCCACGTGTTGAAGACATGGTCATCAGCCTGTGGCACTTCTGGGAGGGGGTTGATGGAGGTAAAGATCAGTGAAAAGAAGTCATTGGGGTGTGCTTGGAAGGGATTATAGGGAACCTGATTCTCCCCTCCCCCTGCCTCTCCTCAGCTATCTGAGTAGGTCACTTTCACCATGCTCTTCAGTCAAAAAGTTTTACCTTGCCTCAGGACCAAAAGCAGTACAAACAAGCAACTGTGGATTGAAACAGACACATACTAAATCTTTCACTGTTTTATTAATTAGTTGATCTAATCACTTTACCGCCTGATTGAAGCCCCTTTCCTCCTCTCATGCCAGTCCTAACCTTGCACCCCTCCCTCACTCCCCCCTCCCCTTCCTGTCAGTGCCAACCCACCCTAGCACTTCAGGTGCACCCTCTCCCACTGAAGCCAGACAAGGCAGCCCAGCAAGGGGGAAGGGAGCCACAGAGTCAGACATGGCCCCTACTCCACTTGTTAGCGCTCACATGAAGACCATGACGCTCACCTGCTACACATGTGGAGGGGCCTAAATCTTTCACCTTTTAAGTTGCTTATCTCATGTATTTGGTCTCAGTGACGAAAAGCTGACTAACACACCATACCCCATATTGATTGTGCTTTTCCATCTGGAGACAGTGCAGACTGATGGCTGAAGAGACCCACCATGACATCAGCCATGCGCCAATAATAGCAAGTTCTTTTGGTAGCTGCCATGGCTGACACTTAATGGTTTTGTTATCAGTATTTGGAGCCATGAAAATCTAATACTGTCTTCTGGGAGCAAAGCCTTGGAAATATGCACACATAATATATGGAAAAGAATTGATCACATTTACTGTGGTTTAGGAGGGTAGTCACCAAGTATGCTAGAGATACGTGCCTCTCTGTGGTAGACAGACAGCCTTTCTCACAGCATGGCTGCCACAGGGCAGTCAGTTCACATAACCATCAAAGGCTCACAGAGTGATGCTCTGAGGTCACCCTGGGGTCTTCCAGGGTAAAAATCCCAGAGGAAGCTGGACTTTGTTCCCCGCCTTTTAACTTGGAGAATAAGAAGCACCAGGGAGCTTGCTTGATTCCACAAGAGAAGCGTCTTCTGCCATGACCTCTCCCTTGGCAAGGAAAGGGAGACAGCGGCAATGGCAGACAGAAGCATCTGGAGAGTGTCTGCAAGGATATGAAATTGGCCATGGTGGTTTGAAAGGAAGGAGCTACTGAAAGTCAGTTTTCCTAAAATATAATCATGCTGCTCAGCCTTGTTTGGGCCAAAAGAATGCAAGAACAATGGCGGCATCTCTGCGGATGCTCACTGGCCACAGAGGTCAGCTGAGACCCCAGTGCAGGAGCAAAGCCTGGAAAGATGCAGCCTGTCAGGGCCATTTTCATTCACAGAAGCACACTGCTGTCACTGACAAAAACAGGCCTGTGGTTCTCAGTGTCCTCTCATTAAATTTCTGCCCTTGGGTTTCCACATTTCCTATTAGCATTTATTAATTATACATAATGGTGGCTTTCATTATGATACTTCATACACGAGTATAATGTCTTGATCATATTCATCTGCATTACCTTCTCTTGTCCATTCCTGTTCCCACTGAGCCTTTCCTCTTCTCAACTAGCACCCCTACCCCGCAGGTTGTGTGTGCGTTGACCAGTGGGTTTAATTAGGAGTGTTTACAGAAGCACAGGGATCACTTGTTTGCAGAGGCTCGGGCACGTTGCCCAGGGCCACACCAGCTTCTGTTTTCACAGGGCCAGCACAGCCACTCCCAGGCAGTCCTTGCTTCTTTCCACAGCATGGCACATCAGCTGCAGCCAAGAGCTCCCATCTGTTCCTCTTGTTTTCTGAACACGGAGCTGACTCCCAGTTCTGCAGTTCTGAGCCTGGACACACAGGCTTTAAGTCTTCTCTGCTAGGCTGACCAACGAGTGCGTGCTGGCCAGCATCCTGGAATCCCCTCCGGTCCAGTCCTCGGCATCCGTATGGATGGAAGGGCAGCCCTGTACTAGACACCCACCGCAGGCCAGCCACCTGGGAGCCCCGGATGAGAAGACAGGACAGGGCCTTGCTTTCCAGTCTTCAGAGAACTGGAGGCTTAGACTCTTCAAGCCATGGTCTGTCTCATCATTGGCTTCTTTCCCTATTTCTCTTTTCCTTCCTGCTTTCCTTCCTTCTCTATTCTTAGCATCATCCCTTTCTTCCCAAAAGGCAATTACAGTGCTATGTTTTATCATTGCGCACGTGCGCGCGCGCGCACACACACACACACACACACAGAGTTTTGTAAAGTATGAGCATTATTTTGTATATTCATTTTAAGTGTCACACATGTGCCCTCATGTCTGCCCATTCTCCCTCATTCCTCACTTTTTTTTTTGTTCAGAACCATTAAAAAAAAACAAAACTCCAACACTTCAGTGCTTCTTCCACAGTGGCAATTGATGAGCACTCTTGAGTATTGCAGAGTTCTCGGATATCCAGAGTTCTTGTCTGGATCTAATTACGAGTGGGCTTTCTGCAGCTCCCAAAGGGACACGAGGGCACTGCCCTTACAGTGGTCCAGCTGTGGTCTGCGTCGGAGGAACCACCCGAATTCATATGTCAGACACTACAGGGAATAGGGTATTGGGTTGCAGATCGCAAGGACACTTGTGAGGGCATCCTTGGACCTCTGCCTCTCGTCTAGGAAGGCTTCCAAAACTACCAGATCCACATACGACTACAGTCTTACGTGCTCTGCCCCTCCCCGGGGGACTTCACTTGCATGAAGCTGGTAACATTCTCCGAAGAAGAATTCCTTGGCTCTCCCTCTTATTTCATCAGGCACAGAAAAGTCTGGCAGCTGGTTAAGACCCCAGCCGGAGACTGACCTCAAATCCTGCACATGTCTGCAAAGCCTTGCGGCTCGCCCCGGGGCGGCGAGGATGTGCGCCGCAGAGCAGCCAAAACGAGCAGCCGGCATCCGCCCGCCCCAGTTCCTGCGGTTGTGAGCTGAGCAGCGTCTTGGTGGCACTGAGAGCCATGTGGAGCCTGGGAACAGACTCCGGGTGGGGAGCAGCTGTGAGGCTCAGGCCCTCTGTCACTGCCAACAGCCAGGAGAGTGGATTCCATTTCAGGCAGCAGCACTTCAGGCTGGGTGGCCTGAGCCTTGCCTCCCACTTCAGTACTGCAGGCCCAGCTCCGCTTCTCCTGTCCCCAGGCTTCTGATCCAACCAGGCCTGACATTAGTCATTGGCCAGGTGTCTTCTGGTCTGCGCTGTCAGGGTGGGAAGGGGCACGTCGATGTCCCTTAGGCGGTGTGTTTCTTCATTCAAACCCCACAGAAGCCCACCTTAGCTGTGTTCTAGGCCGGAAGTAGTTCTATTTATTTGTTTGTTTTAAAGATAACAAGTCAGTCAAGGCAGCAGGAAAGATGAGTGTGACGAAGAGCACTTGCTGCTTTTGCAGAGGACTAAAGCTGGGTTCCCAGCACCCTACTGTCATTCGTGCTCTTCACTGTGTTCTCTCTGCCACTTCACTGGCTCCTCAGTTCTTTGTGAGGTAGGTCCTGATCTCCCCAAATGAGGAAACTGAGGCTGGGGAAGTCTAACTGGCTGACACAGTTCCATATCCAGAAGCTGGCGGGGCTGGGGTTTCACTGTAGAACTAGAGCTGTGCTCCTAACCATTGCCTGTGGGTAAATTTACACATGCACACACTCTTGTTTATGTGTGCCCTGACTTAAGCAGTCCCAGCACTTGTGACAATCATAGAATCTACAGTCGTTTCCTAGATTGTTTATCTGGCTCCACCCCCACATCCGACTTTCACACATAAAGGATGAAAACCAAGATTTGCTTTGGACATCATTCTCAATGTGAGTAAACATCATCGTCACCTCAGTCCTGGCTGGAGCAGATCGCCAGGCCTTGCTCACTATTTCAGTGTGTCTGGAAAAGGCCTGAAAATGTGCATTTTTGGTTAACTTCCCAGAAGATGGGGCATTACTGGTGCAGGGTCCCTACCTCAGAAATTGTCTTGGTCCAGTTTTTGAAGCTATAACCATGTTATAGCTGAGCCTAGGTTCTTTTAAAAAGAAAATGTTTATTGGGCTTTCAGTTTCAGAGGCTGCGAGTCTGAGATCAAGCAGCCACGGACTTTCTGGCTTCTGTGAGGGTCTCAAGTCAGGCAGCACGATAATGGCCAAAGCACATACAGAAGAGAAGCAGGTGGAGGGACAGAAACTAAGGATTCAGGGACTTGCTTTTGTGACAATTAATTCACTCCAAGGAATCACTGCTCGTCTTTTTTGAAAGTGTTGCCCCCCAATGACTTAAACACTTTCTGTCACCTTTCAATGTTGCCACCCCGAGGGACAAGCCTGGCACATGAGTCTCTGGGGGTCACATTCAAACTATACCTAAGTCGTAGCAGAGACATGTCAAGCTGGAGTGAGGTGGACAGGCAGGGCCCTGAGACGCCTCGCAGCGCTGCTCTGTAAGTGGTCCAGCAACACCGATGAAGCCTGTGGAGACTTGCCGGGTGGTGTCACCTTTCACACTCGTTTATTTTTCAGCAACTCTCCTTGGAACTCGGCAACAGCTCCAGAATGTGCTGGGTGGAATTCTAAAAATAATAATAATAATAATAATAATAATAATAATAATAATAAAAACAAAACAAAACAAAACAAAAAACAACAACAAAAAGCCCTCCTCCAGGAGGGAAAAAAGCATTCCCTTGTTTCTCCCCTACCCCTCATGAGTGTGTGAGTGTGTATGTGTGTGTTTAGGTCTGTGTGAGTGAGTGTGTGTGTGTGTGTGTGTGTGTGTGTGAGTGCTTGTGTGAGTGTGTGTCAGGGTGTGTGTTTGAGTGTGTTTAAGTCTGTGTGAGTATGTGTGAGTATGTGTGTGTATGGTGTTTTTGTGTAAGTCTCTGTGTGTGTGTGTGATATTTAACCACATAGAAACCAGAGGACTTCAATGGCTCTTGAGGGAAATCAGAGAAGTGTGTGTCGGCCTCTGGCTCCAGAGGGCTGTGTGAGAAAGTCTGGGTGCTTCCAGGATTAGAAAGGGGTCCATTACCTGCTGGGGAGTGAATTCTGCTAGCAGCCTGAAACGGCTGAGACAAATTCTTCCCTGGACCTCCAGAAAACACAGGTGGGTCTGACTCCCTGGCCCACAGCTAGGCAGCTAAGGGAGCTGTGAGTCCGCAGGTGCAGCAATGAACAGCTGCTGTAACTCGAATCCCCGGGGACCTAAGGAAGCTGCTGCCTCTCCCGAAGACCTGAAGACCCAAAGACCCAAAGCCGTGCCAGTCCCGGGTGGATGTGATTTGTAGTCCAGTTCTATCACACTGACATGAAGGTCAATAAGGGGGAAAGACTGAAGACTGTCAGAACATGCTGGAAACCACCTGACCAGCCCACCCTAAGCGCCACGGGCAGATGCCCTGTGGACAAGCACATGCCCTTCATGGAAGAGCAGTTTAAAAACACTGGAGGGAAACAGATCCCCGCCCTTCATCTGCTGTTAAGTCAAATACCTCCCTCCCTGCTGTTGAGATTAATCATCTAGAACCTTGGCCCCTCACCTCGCCCAGATCCTGAGCAGCCTGAGTCAGGGGAAAGTCTAAGCAGGCAGGATTCACATAGAGATGTCCTCACCTTGATGGCTCAGGCCAGCCTTTAAACAAGGCAGTGTCTAAAAGCTGTGGGTTGGTTTTCTTTTTTTTGTTTTTGTTGTTGTTGTTGTTGTTGTTGTTGTTTTTCAAGACAGGGATTCTCTGTGTAGCCTTGGCTGTCCTGGACTTGCTTTGCTCCCGGTTGGTTTTCATTTTCAATGACACTATACAGTAGTATAGCCACAAGCCACCTGGCCTTTCTTTTTATCATGACCCTAACATTAACCATTTGCATAGTTAGACATAGTTAAATAAAACAGATCACTTTATAATCCCTACTATTGTGACTCCCCTCAAATGTGTTCCTCCGAGTAATGCCTAAACCTGGCATTCACAGAAGAGGAAACTCCCCTCAGCGTTCAGGAGCCCCTTTTTAATTGTCCCTCTTGTTGAAAGTCCTTGTGAAGATGCTGACAAGGAGCACAGGTTGCTTCATCCTTGCTCGAACTCCCTGGAGGTCTTCACCCTGCTCCCTGAGGGCACAGAGCTGGGCATACAGGGCGTTTAGTCCTCTCCTTGAAATCTGGCTGCTTGTTTTAGCCCTACAAACCAGTCATGTCATGATGCCTGGCCTGGGTGGGCTACCAACCTGTCTAGTTCCTGGGTTTCTGTGCTCTTAATCTGGACCCTTCGTATCTCTTCATGTTGGTCTGGAAGCCGAGCCGAGCCCACAGGTCAACGTGCCATGCCATCTACATCCTTTGGCTTTGTTGTTTCCCCGTTCTGGGGATGACAGCCATGGGTGGGGCACAGAGAAGTAGCTGCTGCCTCTGCTGCTTCTCTTTCTCCCTCCTCCACGCCGTGTGCTTCGGAGACAGGAAGCCATGGAGAGCCATTGTATGTTGGAGAAGGGTGCTTTTCAATTTTGGACCTTCCCATTTTTCCATGTCCTTAAAGCTCATCAATTTTACTATCCTATAAGTGATTTAAATATCAGACATTAAAAATTATTATAGCCCTTCTCCCCAAGGCTCAGGAAACTGCAGGAGAGGAGGCAGAAGGACCATAAGAGTCAGTGGGAATGGAAACACCAAAGAAACAGCAAGTTCTGTCAACAACAGGACTGACACACACACAAACCCACACAGCCAATGGCAGCACACAGAGCCTGCACAGGTCCACGCAGGTGAGGTCCTAGCACTGAGATGGACATGTCACATATCTCATGTGACATAGCCCCCATTCCTGACATGTCCACTGAGATGGACATGTCACATATCTCATGTGACATAGCCCCCATTCCTGACACAGAAGTGATGTCCAATTGACAACCACTCACAAAGGGAAAAGAAAAAAAATCTGTTTTCTCCAATGGAATCACACAGGATATGCAAAGCACACTTAAAGGCAGGCCCCATGCCCCGAAGTAGATGGCAGACACAAAGTAAGCTCAGTGGTGGTAGTTTTGGAGATGTTTTGTCTCATAATGTATTTTTGTTTGGGCATTTTTTACCTTCCTTGCCTTTTGGCTTATCGATTATGGTTTTCAATTTTGTGTTTTTTCGATGTTGGTTTCGTGTGTGTCTTCATGTGAATATGTTTCTAGCACTTTTTCTTTTTTCTCCCTTTTTATTTTCTCTGTTTTATTCTGCTTTTGTTGTTGTTGTTGGTCTGTTTGCTTTTAAACTGAGAGAGAAAGAAGTCATGTCTTCAGATGAGTGAGGACTTAGGAAGAATCTGGTAGAGACAAGAGAGGGGAGACCATGATCAGAATATACTGTATGTAAGTAAAAAATTATCTGAGAGCTTGGTAGTGTTTCTCCGGTAGTCAGGCCAGAGCAAATGTGGACACACTGCTGAGAAAACTCCACAAACTCAAGTCCTGAGCAGCTAAATGTTTATAACAGATTTGTCACGTTACTAAACCTCTTCTGTTGTTGTTGGTGGTGGTGTTTGTATGTTCTTAAACAAGGTTCTGGCCTATAACCCACTATGTACACAAGGCTGGCCCGTAACCTACTGTGTAGATCAGGCTGGCTTCTGAAATCCTTTTTATTTTAATACCATTGCCCGTTTATATCATTTACCCATCACCATGTGGCCCAGGATATGGACTGGTGATTACAGACAGGAAGTCTGAGAGTTAAGTCCGAAAAGCAGTGACAATAAACAGGAAGTGAGAAGCTTCAAAATGTGGTACTGTTAGTGAGTGGGTTGGTCACTCCTAGGGACACACTGAGAGCTTGAGTGAAGGAAAAGGAAGCTAGTGACCAAGCAATGCACAAATAAATACGGACACTGCTGATCTGAATGTTCCAATATTCTTGGGTGCTCATTCAAATACAAGTCCAAGTGGTATCACAGACCTCACAGAATGGACATTCCTCCGTGGAAGGTTATTTGCAAAGAGGGAAGCTATAATAATCCCCTGCCCAACAGGTCTGTCTGCAATGTGACCTTCACATTCCTCTCACAGCAAAAAAAGAATCCCTTTCCCTTCCCTCCGGCCTGCTTGGCTTAGTCACTGAATGAGACGCAATGGAATGAAATGGAAATGTTTTTCTGGTATTTGCAATGCTGTGTGTGTGTGTGTGTGTGTGTGTGTGTGTGTGTGTGTGTGTGTGTGTGTGTGTGTGTGTGTGTGTGTGTAGGGTGCTGCTGTAAGACAGTATACAAACGGAACGTTTTCCCGGTTCTCTTTCCCAGTTGTGTATCACGGCAGCCATATTTCATACATGCATGCGCAGTAGGCCTCTTTTGCCTTGCAAAGGGCGGCAGAGTAAGCCCTGTTCCTTTTGCTTCCGCTCCCTCTAGACAGCAGTGTATCTTGGGATACTATGGCCTACTTCTTCGTACAGAACTGGTTTGTTTTTTCCGTGGATTCCCGTGATGGTTAATTTGGATGGTCAACTTTGCGGGATTTAGGAACGCTTAGGGGATAGGTAAACCATTTTTGGCGAGTGTCAGTGTGAGTGTTTCCAGAGCGGGCTGTCGCGTGGGCAGTACTGGTGGTCCGGTGGGACAAGAGAGAAGAAAGGGCCGTCTGTCCCCCACTTCCCATCCTGGAGTAGACAGGGTTGTTGTGTTGCTGCCGTTGCTGTTGCCAGCCGACATGGTGCTGGGTGCTTCAGCCTTTGAGAATGAATTTACAACAAGGTTTCTCCGGGGAACCTTCAGGCCTGCAGCCGCGGACTGGAATTATCATTGGTTCCCCTTGAACTTCCTGAGTCCCGAACTGAATCATTTTCTTTGGCTTTCCCATCTACAGTTTGCCATTGTGGGACCATTTAGAATCTGTTTAAGCCAATCTAACATTAATAAATACACTCTTAAGCTATATAGTACTTACAAGAATATATTTATTAATATTTTATATATATTCTACTGAAGCATCCAAATATAGTATCCCGCTATCACTATAATTTATTGAACCAGCCAACCATTGACGGGCATTGTTATATTATTGAAAGGCCGCTGTAGCGAGACAGAAGGCAGAAAGAGAGGCTTAGTCTGACCTTAGACCGGACCATGTTTATTTGAAGTGAATGGGCAGTCCTATAGCCCACATGTGTGGATGACCAAAATAACTACAGAAGATAGGATGCTGGCCCTTTATAGGGGCAGAAATGGCTTTTGCATTCCGCAAGAGAAGACTTTGAGCAGGATCTGAGAAGGTATATATATATATATATATATATATATAAATTCAGGGCAGGGTGTTCCAGCTGTTTTTCTGCTGAGGAGGGTTTGGTGGAGGGGTAGTTCTGGGTCCATTGAAGAGGGCGTCCTCTGGTTGATATCAAGGGGAGGGCTCCAACTTGATTGTACTAGAGCAGGCGACTATAGTCCTACATTCTTGAAAAGACTTGGAAAATAATTATTAGGGGACTTGTAAGTGGATGATGTGATTACAGAGTAGAGCTGAAAGATTCCCTGGGAAAGCTGGGGTAGGAGGGGAGGTGGGGGAGACAAGGTTGGTCAGTGAGAGAAAGTGGTCATAGAGTTGGTGACAGTGACTGATCCCATTGCCAAGACTGTTGTACCAGAAGGAGCCAGTGAAGCAGCAGAGAGCTTTGAGCATCAAAGGAAGAGAACAGGAGAAAATAAAGACTGATGTAACAAATAGTATCTGGCCTGGGGTGAAAGGGATGAAGGTCCCTTTTGGCCAGTATCTTCACAACATCTAAAAGGTCTTTTTGCAGACATGTCAGCAAGAAGCCGTGGTAGGGTGAGAGGGATGGGGAGAGATTACATGGAATATTTTGTGGGGTGAAAGTTCAGTAAGTAAAACATTTAAAAAATAGGGTAAAAACATAGGTATGAGGAGGATAAGGAGGAAAGAGTGATGATGGAGACAGAGTGGGAGGGAACCAGAAGGGATTTTTGTCTCATTCCTGTGCCTTTAGGCTCATTTCAAGCCAGTTAGGATTTGTTGGCCTGGCAGCAGCATGTCTAAGGAAGGCACCAATCCCGGCCCAGTAGTCAGATCTAGCCCTTGCGTGGAGTGCTGCAGCAGTCAAGGAATCCAGCCGGTCATGAAGGATGGCAAACTGATCTGAGCTGGTGAGACAGAGGTTAACTGACGCAAAGGAGGCTCTACTCCAACTGTTTTAGTTCTGAGTCCCAGAAACCCAGAAACAATATCCAGAGTGGCAAGAAGGGGGATGAGCTGGATGGTCCCTGGCCCAACAGCCTCCTTCAGAGGTCACTCAAACTGCTTTTAGGGGGTTGGCGGTGCCTATCTCTAACTGCTTTAAGGCTGACAGAAGGGCAATGAGATGAGCAGCAGTCAGAGTGCCTCAGAAGAGGGTCTGTGATAAAACTTAACAGCAAAGATCCAAAACACAAACCAGGAGATAATAACTGCCACTTTGTGAGGAACAATAAGAGACTTACAACTGGACACAATTTTAGTCCCAGCACTTGGGAGGCAAAGGCAGGAGGTTCTCTGTGAGTTCAAGGTCAGCTGTGCAGCAGGCTGGACCATGTACCAGAGTTCTGCAGACCCATAAGGTAACTGTTGCTGGTGTTTGCTACCCTGCCTGTTCGTTTCTCTCTCTTCCTCCCTTCTCTACTCTTATTTAGCCCCCTATTAGTAGCTAGGAAAGAAAAAAGGATAGAGGGGGGAAAAGGGGAGAGGTTATCGTTAGACTATTTCTTGCTGATACGGGGTGTCTATTGACTTGGTATATTTGTTTTTAAATATTAAAGATTGGGACTATTACCTTAAATGACCATGTCTAGAATTTGAAAACATGACAATATGTATTTTTGTTAACCTCAAATAGTTATAGTAAATATATTTTATAGTGTCAGGCTATGTAAAGAGAAAATTTAATTCTAAGTTGTACTCTCCAAAAACATGACTTTCAATTTCCATTTTAAAAGGTCTGTTCCCAGAGATAGGGCTGCTTTGTCAAGAGTAAATGATTTATTTTACCAAGCTTTTAAAAATTAACCCTATTAACAGAACCTTTTTAAAAATTCTCTACATTTTCATTCCATACACTCATCCAACAAATGAAAGAGGAAAGAAGTCAGTTATCTCAAATCTGGGATAAAGAATTTACGTGTGACATAAACTGAATGAAGAAAGGCTGAAGCCAACTCTGCTCCTGTCGATGGACAAATCTCTAGGTTACCACATACTGACAGCAGTCAGCTATTTCTTCATATCATTCCATTTAAAAATAGACTGGTTGCTTAGAGGCAAGCTAATCAAAGCAAATGAGTTTTAAC
Source organism: Psammomys obesus (assembly GCF_907164565.1). Lineage (NCBI taxonomy): Eukaryota > Metazoa > Chordata > Mammalia > Rodentia > Muridae > Psammomys > Psammomys obesus. The sequence goes on along the minus strand of NW_026596463.1, from coordinate 4,870,832 downwards.
AAATACTGGCTTTTGGAATTTCTTAGAAAACATCCACAGCATTGCTCAGTTCCTAGAGAACAGCATTGCCTCTTCACTCAAGCACCAGTTGGATAGCCCCAGGTCTCTGGCCAGTATGTTAGACCATGGAAAGGCAGCTGTAGAGAGACAGGAGGCAGAGAGAAAGACAGGCTTGGTCTGACCTCAGGTCCGACAGTGTTTATTCACATTGAGGGGCCACTTCTGTTATCCAAGGGTGAGGATGGTCAAAATGCCTACTTTTTGACCACTTATTCCCAGTGGGAATGACTTCTGTAGTCCACAAGGGATGCTGGGAAGTATAGTCTTTTAGCAGGAAACTACCAGGCCTTTAGGAGTCCTCTCTCCAACCTGTACTTAGTTACTACAGTAATTTGTTCTATATTCTGGTAAATTACTCGTGTGAAGCTGTCTAAAAAATATATGGTTTAGGGGCTGGAGAGAGGGCTCACTGGCTAAAAGCACCCCTGCTTTTCCAAAAGACTCAGGTTTATTCCCAGTGCCCAAATGGAACTTCACAGCTGTCTGTAACTCTTTATTTCAGGGGATCCAATGTGGCTTCCTCAGTCACCTGGCATCCAACTGGTACACAGGCACGAATGCGTGACAAGAACCCATACACGTAAAAATAAAGTTTAAAAAAAGAATGTGCAACAGGGAGGTGGCGCACACCTTTAATCCCAGCACTCCCGAGGCAGAGGCAGGTGGATCTCTGAGTTCAAGACCAGCCTGGTCTACAGAGCAAGTTCCAGGACAGCCAGAGCTACACTGAGAAACCCTGTTTCAAAAACAAACACAAGAAACAAACAAACCAACCCCCAAAAGAATACGTGATATACATAAGTATATTTATTTGTAGTGAATGATTCTCTTTATGTTATAATAAACAAGTTTTGAAGATGCTTTCCGGTTTCTTTCCTCATATCTCATGCATACATGTCCATATGATGTCGTTTCTGGGGTGTGATGTCCATCTTAATGTCTTCAATAAGAATCTAGGGATGGGATATAGTTTGGCCATAACATTCTTTAACTTTCCCCTCTCTCTATCCCTTTAACTCTGAGATAGGGCTTACTTACACAGCCCAGGCTGGGGTGAGACTCATAGTTCTGCCTCAGCCTTATGTAATACCATAAATAAGTATATTTATATATACATTAAATTATAATAAAAAATTTCAGATTTTCCCCTCTCAGAGAGAGAGAGACAGAGACAGAGAAATAGACAGACAGACAGAGATATAATGGAAGTTTTGTTTCTTTGTATGTTATGAAAATGTGCTTTTGTTTTAATCCCAAGTATGGGATTTTAGTTGGGCTGTAGTTTGTCCACACCTGTTAATTGTCACGTGTGGGGTGTGATCTTTGCCAGCTGGTAACAGCCTTCCATGTTCGGCATGGAGAGGGGCGTGGTCTAGGACTCTGAGAGTATAAATATGAGGTCAAGAAAGAGATTGTCACATTCAGTGTTGGCGTGTGGCATGGAGCAGTTTGGAGAGACCAGAGACGGTGTGGCAGTTTGGAGCAGACAGATGGGGAGAAACGCTTCGAGGCACAGTGGCGTGGAGACTGCTGGCTGCATCTATGGTTGCTGGAGATTGGTATAGAGCCCTAAAAGAACCCCTTGACTCTAACTGGCCGGGAGAAGTAAAGGGGTCTGGGCCCCCCCTCTCCCCACTAACCATATCTCTCTCCTATTTAAGGTTGGGGGGTTGGTGGAAGGGAGGTAGAGGCCTCAACACTCCAAATAAAGGAGAGTCTTAAAGAAGAGCATGAGAGATGGCTTTCTGCTACACAGAGACACAAAGGGATCATTTGGGGACTGGTAGTATAGACTGTCATTACAGTTTCTTGGGAGACTGAGGCAGGAGGATCGCAAACTCAAAGCTAGGCGAGGCAATGGAGTTGAGTTCAGAATCCATCCTGGCAACCATGTGAAATCCTGTCTCAAGATAAAAAGTAAAAGCAGGGCCTGGGATAATGCTCACTGTGACAGCACTTTCTGGTTTAATCCCCAGCTCCAGTATAGTGTCTGTATACTACAAGGGGTCTGATTTCCCTCTCTTGCCAAAATAGTACAGAAGCAAGTATAAATAGCTGACAGTCCCGAATTCTCATTCAAATTATAGGTGTTACTCCTGTGAAATGAAGGAGCTAAATTCTCGGTCACTGGTTATCTTCTTAGTTCTCATCTGAGACACTCCCAGCTGTAATTGCATTATTTATTTTTGTCAAAATATAAATATTTTGAGTTAAATTGTGTGAACTTGAGAAAGATGACATGGAAAAAACGGAAGTTGAAGGATCATATAGTTATTGTAATCTATTTATGTGAATAAGGCAGAAAGTAGGTCTATCCTGAACGTAAAACATGGCCCAAAACAGCAAACAAAACACCATCTGAAATAATTTCCTTCCAAAGAAAGAGGCCCCTCTCTCTGCATGTGTCTGAAGAAAGACTTAGGTCCAGGGCAAACAAAACAGAAAGGGAGTTGTCATCAGAATGTACAATCGTTTTTTTGTTTGAGACAGGGTTTTGTTTAGCCCAGGCTGGCCTCAAACTCCTTACCTAGCCAAGGAAGACTTTGCACTGCTGATCTGCCTGCCTCTGCCTCCTCACTGCTGGGATTACAGGCGTGCACCACCTCGCCCAGCATCTCATAGGTACACATTAGTGTGCCTCAGCAGCCATTTGCGCAAATTTACAAGAGACTGCCGAAACTTTTAATGTTTCCATCAATAATGTAGTCATTTTACATGTGTTTTAAAATTTTATGTGAAACAGATCCAGGTCATCTTGCCAAATTTGGTAAGTGGCTTCCATCAACCTTCCCCCCCCCCCCGCCTAAGTATTTCTATTTAGCACACTGATTTTTATTTGTCATTGCAACTGAAGACAGGAGGAGCCCCCCGGCCCCACTTTGAGGGGGCAGTTTCCACACATGCCTTCTGTGAAGACAGGTTGACACTTGGTCAGACAATAATGTGTGCGGACATTTTCAATACGAGGCTCTTAGACTTCGCAGTGGCTACTGTATTCAATGAGAACAGCACCCCAAAGAGTTATTGCCTCTGTGTTTTACAGTTTCCTCTCTCATGCCCCCCTTCTGTCTTCCCTCCTTTTCTGCCTTGCTGTGGCCTTTTGAAGTAGGTCTCCCTGTAATCCAGTCTGACCTCAAACTTGCCATCGTCCCCTTCTTCCCCCAAGAGCTGCAACTGCAAGAGCACAGTACCTCGCTGAGTTGGGTTTTCTCATTTAAGGAGTCAAGTAGCAGTAAATTTTGTTCGCGGGTGTGTCAGATGCAGGTTCTTTCAACAGACATGAAACATAGGCGTCCTTTGCATACCCAGGATTAATTACTGTGTCTGCTTTGAAGCACTGTCTTTCCAGACACGGGGTCAAATTATGGATAAAATGAGTAGAATTGTTCTCCTTAAAAAAAAAAAAAAAAAAAGAAGAAATTACCTCTTTTAAAAAGAAAAGATTTATTTATTATTCATACAGTGCTCTGTCTGCACGTGTGCCTGCAGAGGGCACCAGATCTCATTACAGGTGATTGTGAGCCACCATGTGGTTGATCAGAATTGAACTCAGGACCTTTGGAAGAGCAGTTAGGCTCTTAATCTCTGAGCCATCTCTCCAGCCCAGAACTACTCTCCTTAATTACAATGGATGCTCATGAAACACACTCAGACATTATTTTCAAATTTTAATGCTCAACATCCTCAAATAATAACTGTAAAGAAAATTTCAATTAAAATTATGTGTGATTTATATGTGGTGGTATATAATATTATATTACATCTATATAATAGAAATGAAGTTTGAGAGTTGAAGCAGAAGACACCAAGGCTGTCACTTGAGATCGCATGTTTATAATCATAAAAATCCCAGCATTACTGATATGTTTTTTTTTTTTTTCCTCCTATGACAAATACCAGAGAGAAACTTCTGGAAAAACAAATTGCTTTTGGCTCCTGGTTTCAAAGCGTTCAGTCCACGGCTGCTTGATCCCTGCACTTGGGTAGGGCATCATGGTGGTGGCATCATGCTTGGCTAATCAAGAAGCCAAAGGTGACAGCGAGAGGACAAGACAGCACACCCCAGGGACCTGCCCACCATGACCTACCTTCTTTAACTGGGCTCCAGTTTTCAAAGTCTCTAGAATCTCCCCAAAGAGCTCTATCTGGGGACTTGACAAAGATGGAGAGAGAGAGAGGAGGGAGAGAAAGAGAGGTGAGATGCATAAGTACATGTTTGCATGTTTAGGATGTGTGTATGTGGTTGCGGATGTGAATGTGCACACACACGTGCTAATGAATACATCTGAAGATCAGAGGATAACCTTAGATGGTGGTCCTTGACCTCTGCCTTCTTTTGAGACAGAGTCTCCTGTTTGCTTCTTTGTGTGCCAGGCTAGCTGGCCTACAGGCTCCTAGCGGCTCTCTGCCTCCCATCGTCCTGTAGGAATGCTGGTACAGACACTATCATGGCTGCTTCTACTTGGGTGCTTTGGGGGGGTGAACTCAGGTTCACACACAAAAACCAAAACCAACTTTTCTGAGCTGTCAGTCTTTTAGAGCACAGCTTAAGTCTTGGGCTGTGACTGCATCTGAGCCACATAACTGTATGTGGAGCTGTGAAAAACTTGGCCAAGCTTTCTGAATGCACAATGTTTAAACAGTAATTCAAAATTAACTGCAAAACACATTTTGCTGTGCACCCATTAGCACTCACTGTGGTTGTATCATTTAACATCATTGCTCCTTCGGGTTTTGAACATACTTTTCCTGTGCCATCACCTCCTCACCGCGGGCTCAGATTCTACTCTCAGCTGCTATCAACTGCTTTTTAGCAAATGTTAAAATTCTATGTCTACCAAAGACTTGTTTTAAAATAAGGTTGTTTATGATTTATTACCAGTGAATGTTTGACCATAGGTCAAAGCTGGGAGTGTCTGTGAGAGTGTTTCCAGAGAAGTTTAACTGAGGCAGGAAATGGGACACTATTCCCTGGTTTGGGGTCTTAGATTGAATAGAGTCAGGGTTGAGGGTTGAGGGGTGAGGGAGAGGTACAGCTCAGGGCTTGCATTTCTGCTTTCTGCTCTATCCAAGTGAGAGGAGGTACGGAGTCCCGGCTGAGAGTGGCTTGCCCCATGGCAGAGTGTACCTTCAAACCGTGAGCCAAAGCCAGTGCTTCCCCTTCTGGCTTATTTGTGTTGGGACTGTGATGCATAACTACAGTGCCCAGATGATGGATATTGTAAGTAAAGACAGGTAGGAGGCATGCTTTAGAAGAACAGTTTTCAGAGCCTGTAGAGCATGGCAGACTGGCAGAGCAGAAACATTTTGATCAAGGAGAGAAGATGGTTGGTGGTGTTAGGTGTATGGCCCGGATTTGTGGACACTGGGGATGTCTGACTTAGTGGGAAAGACATTCTCCAGCAAAATGGCCCCATCTTAGCCATTCAGAAGCCCCTGAGAAACTCTGAGATCACCTAATGTTTTCCCATGTGCTTGACAGTGAAGCATTTGGATGTGTAGAAACCAGTCTCTGGGCTTCTAGAAGCACTGGGGATTAAATTTGGGTTATGTTTTTTCTGACAAAGTTAAGTTGAAGGGAGAAAGGTACATTTGGTGCACGGTTTGAGGCTCCCAGTCGTCAAAGCAGGGACGGCTGTGGTGAGAGGAGACATCCGACCACACTGCGTTCAGGCAGGGGCAGAGATGAACGCTGGCGCTCAGACCACTTCCTCTGTTTAAAAATACGCTTATTTCATTATATTTCTTTATACGTATCAGGGTTTTGCTTGCATGGAGTATGTGTGCTGCATGTATGGCCAGTGTCCAGGAAGGTCAGAAAAGAGCACCATATTCCCTGAAACTGGAGTTACAGATGTTTGTGAATCGCCTTGTTGGTGCTGGGAGCCAAACCTAGGTCTTCTGTAAAACAACACGTGCTCTTTTTTTCATTTAAATTTTTTATTTTTTATATTAGTTACAGTTTATTAACTTTGTACCCCAGCTGTAGCCCCCTCCCTCATTCCCTTCCAATCTCACCCTCCCTCCCTCATCTCCTCCCTGCCCCTCTCCAAGTCCACTGATAGGGGAGGTCCTCCTCCCCTTCCATCTGACCCTAGTTTATCAGGTCTCATCAGGACTGGCTGCATTGTCCTCCTCTGTGGCCTGGCAAGACTGCTCCCCCCTAAGGGGGAGGTGGTCAAAGAGCCAGCCACCGAGTTTGTGTCAGAGACAGTCCCTGTTCCCTTTACTAGGGAACACACTTGGAGACTGAGCTGCCATGGGCTACATCCAAGCAGGGGTTCCAACTTACCTTCATGAATGGTCCTTGGTTGGAGAAACAGTCTCAGAAAAGACCCCTGTGCCAAGATATATTTGGTCCCTGTAGAGCTCCTGCCCTCTCCAGATCTTACTAACTCCCCCTTTCATATGATTCCCTGCACTCTCCCCAAGGTTTGGTTATGAGTCTCAGCATCTGCTTTGATACCAGCATCTGCTAGGTAGAGTCTTTCAGAGGCCCTCTGTCCTGTTACTTGTTTTCTCATACTTCCAATGTCCATCCCATTTGTCTTTCTAAGTGAGGATTGATCATTTTATCCCAGGTCATCTTTCTTGTTTATCTTCTTTAGGTGTACAGATTTTGGTATGTTTATCCTATCTTATAGGTCTAGTATCCACTTATAAGTGAATATATACTATGTGGGTCTTTCTGCTTCTGGGATACCTCACTCAGGATGATCTTATCTAGTTCCCACCATTTGCCTGCAAATTTCATGATTTCCTTGTTTTTAATTGCTGAGTAGTATTTCATTCTGTAACAACACATGCTCTTACGTGCTGAGACATCTCTCAAACCCTCTCTTCCTTCCTTCCTTCCTTCCTTCCTTCCTTCCTTCCTTCCTTTTTTCTTTCCCTTCCCTTCCCCCTTCCCTTCCTTTCCCTCCCTCCCTTCTTTCTTCCCTTCTTTCTTTCTTGAACCAGTACTACCCACATGCAGGGAGTATTTTCCTCTTCAGGAACTATTTCTGTACACACCCTCATACACACACCCAGAGGTGTGGTTCCATGTGATCTTAAGCCTGGTTAAGTTGAGGATGAAGATTAACTGTCATAGGCGATTAGTGATCCACTCCCTGAGATATTTTGGATGTGTTGGTTTGTGCTGGAAGCTTCGATCTTCCTCTGTTAAAAAGTAGCTGAGGGCTGGGGCCGTAGCTCAGCATAAAGCCCTTTCCTAGCCACGTGAGACACCGGCCTCCATCTCCAGCACATATGGAAAATAAAATAGTGCCCTGTGTGGGTCTGAACATCAGAGGAAGTTTAGGAAGGCTGCCCTGGACAAAAGGGCAGCTCTCTTGCCTCTGCAAAAGGAAGCTGATATAATATTTAACCACTGAAGAGAGGCAGCTGCTTGGACAAAGTCTGTCCAGGAGAAGACCAGAGTCACTGTTCAGTGAGTGAGTGTGTGTGTGTGTGTGTGTGTGTGTGTGAAGCTCATGGGACTATAGCATCTCTTTGGAGATGCTATAGTCAGTCATAAGAGACAGATAATATTACAGACTGCCTTCTTTATACAAGCTTGGGGTTGGTGGCAAACCAGAACAGGTTCTAAAAGACAGCTGCTTACCTCACCTTGGAGACCTGGCACTGTGCAGCCAGCGGAGGCAGGGCCGGAGCCTGTGTCCAGGGAGCTACAGGCTGTGTCCATGAACCACATCTGTGTGCCAGCAATGTGGCATAAAGAAACAGCTCCTGGCATGTCTTTTCTTCCCCACAACCAGAGTATTCCCCAGATGCAGAGAGCTAGAAAAACATGGGCCCCAGCCCGGGACATAACAGGGCTTAACCAGAGCCTCATTGGGAGCTGATGTTAAGGAGTATTGCTGTGGCTTGATGTGTTTCCAGGGCTTGCATGTTGCTCGTCTCTTGAATTCATGCATTAATGGCATTTGGAGGTCAGGCCTAAGCAGGGATCGATGAGGTAGTCAGGGCGGAGCCCATGATGGTATTAGTGGTTTTCTGAGAGAGAGAGATGTGGACTGATGTAGTGTTTTCATCAGGTGTGGGGTGGGGGAGTGGGCAGAAAGATCTGTGCTAGATGTTAGCACAGATTGATATTGGCCTGAGAAACTTCGGGAACTGTGAACAATAACTTTTTTCTGTATGAAGGACTCAGCCTGTGGTTTCCTGTCAGGAAATGGCCTAAGAGAATCATCATTCAGAGTGGTTAAGACTAGAAATACTATGTATGGACCTGTCTCTGCTGAGCTACCCCAGCTCAAGGTTCAGCTGGGCTTCAAGCAGTTCGTAGATACAGCAAGGACTCCCTCCACCTTGGCAGCAGCACTGCCATTTACACAAACCTTGCTTTGGTAGGACAGAAACAGGGTTACAGCACTGTAATCCCAGCACTCAGGAAGCAGAGGCAGGTGGATCTTTGTGAGTTGGAGGCCAGCCTGTTCTATGAAGTAAGTCCAGGACAGCCAAGGCTACACAGAGAAACGCTGACTCGAAAACAAAAACAAAAACAAACAAACAAAAACAAAAAATAAAGGAAAAGAAAAGCACTTTCTGCAATAACAATAGTTTGAGAAGTATTGTCCCTGTTGCCTTCCTTCTTTCCTTCCTTCTTTCCTTCCTTCCTTCTCTCTTTCTTTCTCTCTCTTTCTTTCTATTATTATTATTATTACATGAGAAGATGTCCTTATGAATGAATGTGAAGTAGAAAGATAGTTTGCTATTGTTTCATAAAACAGACCTCCAGTTTCTGGAAACCTATAACAAAACTTCAGGCTTCCTCTCTCGGACCTTTATTCTGCTAAACAAAGTTCAGCCTGTGTATGATATACTCTGTTAACCACGGAAGCCCAAAGGTCCTTCTCTAACTAACCGGAGCCTGCGCTCCCCCTCAGTGTCCGCTTCCTTCCATGTTGGACAGTGGTGTGAGGGGCCATGGAGCACAGCAGCAATCACCTAGAGGATTTCCCGCTTAACGTGTTCTCTGTCACTCCGTACACTCCCAGCACCGCTGACATCCAGGTGTCGGATGACGACAAGGCAGGGGCGACTTTGCTCTTCTCAGGCATCTTTCTAGGACTGGTGGGGATCACGTTCACGATCATGGGCTGGATCAAGTACCAGGGAGTCTCCCACTTTGAATGGACCCAGCTCCTCGGGCCCATCCTCCTGTCAGTCGGAGTGACGTTCATCCTGATCGCTGTGTGCAAATTCCAAATGCTATCCTGCCAGTGGTGCACAGAAAACGAGGAAAGGGTTCTGGACGCGGACCAGACTTCGGGAGGACAGTCGTTCGTTTTCACCGGCATCAACCAGCCCATCACCTTCCACGGGGCCACGGTGGTCCAGTACATCCCTCCTCCCTATGGCTCCCAGGAGCCCCTGGGGATGAACGCTGCCTACCTGCAGCCCATGATGGGCCCTTGCGGTCTTGCGCCCTCTGGCGGAGCAGTGGCTGCCACCCCAAGTCCCCCTCAGTACTACACCATCTACCCTCAAGACAATGCTGCGTTTGTGGAGAGTGAGGGCTTCCCTCCTTTCGTGGGTGTTGGAAATGACAGGTACGCTGGGTCCTGGGATTGCTCCTCTCCCATTCAGCACCACAATTCTTGTCTAGGGTCGGTGACGGGGGCTGTGAATCTCTGCGTCTGCCGCCCAGGGTGGTGGCAATGCGTTTCTGCAGCTGCGCCCGTGTTTTGTGCTCATGTTTCAGGCCCAGCTCTGCTGCTGACCAGCTAGAAGGGACGCAGATGGAAGAGGAGGACTTTGTGCGCTTCTCTCCTCCCCCTTACGAGGAGATTTACTCTCTCCCTCGCTAGGGACTGCAGTGCCAGGGGAAAGGACATTTAAGTCATCGTGACGTGATACGTGGAGCGGTTTTATGTTGTGGTCTTCAGAAGTTAGATGCCAGAGCAGCTCAGGCAGCCTTACAGATGTCATTCAAGGTGGGAAAAAAAAGCGTCCCAAGATTGCTAAATTAAGCTACCCCCAGGCGATCCCCCTGTGCTACAGGCTTGAATTTCAGCTAAGAATTCCCGTGCAGGTGGAGAGCCACTCAGTGGTAGGGTGATTGTGGAACATGCTCAGTGCCATGGGTGTGATCTCTAGCGCCAGAAACCAAAACCCTAAACAAGACCTCTTTACATAAAGTTCAGAAGGAAAATGTCACCCTTTCCCTCACTCAGACCCTGTCTCCATTTGAAGGCATTAGCATCTTAGGAGTTTCAACTCCAGCATCCATGGCAGCATTCAGACTGGGGAAAGTGGGGCTGGCAAGGAGGGGGCGGGGAAGGTAGCTCACCCAGAGATTTCCCTGCACATGCTGAACCTCCCACTGTAGAGCTACTTATCCCCAGCAACTTTGTTGCTATCTGGTCTCCCTTGAAGCCTTTGATCTTGAAAAGTCTGTAAAAGAAATAAAGGGGGGAAGCGCTAAAAAAAATAAAAAAAGAATAGAGAATGGAGTAAAATAATGCCTCGTGTTAGAATAGTATTAGATAGCTGATGAGACAGCATGGAAGGAATAATGATAGGATAATGAATAAATTCATATGCTGTCACCAAGTTACAGTGACTCCTGTTGCTGCTGTTTTCTTCTGCAAGGTTGAAGTTCAAGGAACTGGGGCAGGCTGCTGGTCCCCCCAGGCCGTGATCTACAGGCATGAACTAGCTCAGCCCAGTGGCTCACAGGACCCAGGTACTTCTCTGTTAGGTCCACAGAGTCAAGCTGCCATGTCACTGCGTCGTGTAAATCACAGAGGTGGTCCCCACAGGTGAGAAGAGCTCACCTTTGTCAGAACACAGAAAGCTGACAACCGTCATCTGAATGGTGCCACCAACAACGAAGTTGGAGACTTAAGGAGATGTCTAAAAGTTTTAAAGGAAAAAAAAAATTAGTTTTACGAAGATAAAGGGCCATTCAAGGTAAAGGTGTGTCCCTAAGGAAGACATGGGAATTAGTGGGTCTTTAAGGCTTTGGTACTGTAGAGTTACTTTTATTTTCTATCAGAAGTATCTAGCTTTTCAAGGATATCAGTAAAATAATCTTGGTTTATTATTGTGATTCATATTATGCCTTAGGGATAAAAGCCTTTATAATTATTGTTCACATTGATAAGAAGTAACAGAAAACCAGAAGTTTCTGTACTTGGCATATTGACTTTCTATACAACATGCTCCTGAAATCCTGGACACTCTCTGTGTAGGCTGTCCTTGAATTCCCTATATGCTTATGTAGACCAGGCTGGGCTGAAACACACAGAGATCTACCTGCCTTTGCTTCCACGTAGGCTGAGATTAAAGCGTGTACCACCACGACCAGCAAATCCCCAATTCTTAGTTAAGGGTTTTGCAGTGAAGGGCCACTGCCTTTAGGGAGGAGTTGGGAGACAAGGACGTGATACAGCATCATTAATGGTATGCTGCTGACAAACATCATCCTGTTTCCCTTACCCCATCTCTTCCCATCCTTACCTGTCCTTTTGATGATTTGAGTCTAATGAGCAGCCAAAGGAAAGTGTCAGGAAAAGGCATTTGTGCAGAGCTGGGTTGGACAAGATAGACAGTTGTCTTGATCTTGCTGGGAGAGGCATAGATTCAGGAATGTGGACCTCTGGGGGTTTAGCTCCAGGCGTCATAGTCACTGAACAGCACTGTTCCAGTCCCTATGCCAACATAAACGTTATCTGTGCCTTTAAGGATGCTGCTTCAGGACCAACGCTGATCTAATGCTTATGTAGCATGCACAGAGCCCTGAGTTTGACCCCCAGCACTCTGTACACTGGTCATAGTGCTCCGTGCCTGCCATCCAAGCACGCTAGAGCAGAAGGGTCAGAAGTTCAAAGTTATTCTCTGCTATAGACCAAGTCTGAGGCCAGCCTGGTACACATGAGTGTCTATTGCAAAAGAAAGACAAGGCTGGGAATGCTTTTTCAAGCTGCACATGCTTCTTGAGCATCTGCTTTGTGCTGGCATGGCAGCCAAGACGCCAGAAGATATTTGTGAAAAACCAAACCAAGGAGAGAGCAGAAGCAGCTCTGCTCTGAGAGCGCTCCAGCCCTGTAGGGGAGTAGACACTGGTTGCTCTGCTTTCAGAGTGCTTCAGTCCTGTGGGGAAGCAGACACTGGTTCCTTTTCTCCATTATGTTTTGATTATTTTTGGATTTTTATGAGGGATCCTGGAGAAGTAGAGTCAGGACCGTTTCCTTGTGTGACCCCAGGAAGCGCTGTGCAAATGACCAGTCAGGCTACTGTTGTTGGTCAGGGAATGAGGACTATGCAGGGACCTAAAGGAAGGTTCATATTTACTAGAAAAGGAAGAGAGGACAGCACACACAGAGAGAGGATCTTGGCAAAGCAGTGTGGGAAGTGACAGAAAAGGCACTGTGTGGGCTGGGGAAACTGACCTGCTCACCTGCTCCTCCAGCCCTTATTACGCAAGAGAGTAACCTCCCTAATTTTCTTGCTGTAAAACAATCCCGTGCACTCTATTTTTGTATTTGGGAGTGGCTGAAGCCGAAAGATGGGAAACACACCTAGGGACTCTCGGCCTGTGACGTGGTCCCTGCTTGGACCCCTGGCCAGCCAGGGTATGTTCCCAGCAGTTTCTGGTTGCTGTCTAGATGGCTGCCTTTGATCTTTCTCTCCAATCTTATCATGGGTGAACGTGAGCCTGATCTGGGGACAGGGGCTGGAGCCAGTCTCCTTGTTTGCTGTCTCCTCCTTAGATGATTTGTCGGGGAGGCAGCCTGGCTTTGGGCACACACTGAAGGAGTCCAGTGTCCAGCTTGCCAAGTGTTTAGACTTTGTGTCAAAACATTTGGGAAGACAGAGGAATTTTTTTTTTCTTTTAGGAATAAAACCACTCTATCCTAATTAACCCACAAAGAGTAACTTTCTATGGTTTAAGGGGGCACACAATTGTTTGTCCAGCTCCCCAATTCTACACCATCTCAGGGAACTTCTATACAGTTAGAATAGTCTTTTTTTGGCCATCTTGAGGCAGTGACACTGTTGCTAATAAAGAGACATTTAACTTATAGCTTTGTACCCTATACTTTCATCATTGACTACATGTTTTTGAGGTGAAATAACTTGATTAAGGCCGATTTTCCATTTCTTCAATTTGAGCTTAAAAAAAAATATTTCTTTTATCACCTTCTTTCTGTCCCACTGAAACTGCCCTTCCCGCCAAGTACCTCTCCTATGTGTGTGTGTATGCTATGTTTAACTCATTGAGTCAATGGGTCATTTGCATGGTCATGGGGGCGAACTTGCTTAAACAAAGCCATCTGCAATCTGACGTGGATTCGGCACCTCACTGGAAACCGGCACTGAACATCACTCAAAAACTGTCTTAGCTCATAAAAGCGAGGACTGCCACAGTGCTGCTTCCTGAAGCTCCTGAGAAGGGACATCAGCTTTGGATGTCAGCATCCCTCCCTCCAGGCCAGGGGTTGCGCTAGCCAGTGGGTGGCCTCTAGCTGTAATGGCTCTGATATAGGATATGGGACCTGGCTTCGGGTTGTAGCATCAGTGAGCCAAGGGAGATGGGGCTGCTGGTGGTGGCAGAGCAGCAGGCTGGCCTGTGGACAGCTCTCACCTGAGGTACTCTGATGGCGTAAGGAGCCATGTGGGAAGTGCATCTTTGGCTCCCATGGGCATCCTAAGGGTGTGGTGACTCAGCAACTAGAAATGCAGGATTCGGTGGGAGTGTTTAAAGAAGAGGGAGGCCAAGACGCAGAGGCTTAGTGGAGTGGAGTGACCTTGCTGGTCCATTTTGAAGCCAAGTGAGCCAGCCTTCCTTCCTCCACCCACCCTGAGCCCCCTGTGGGCTCATATGGGTGGGCCACCAACAGAGAATTCAAAATATTACTGAAAAGGCTTTTAAATGATAGGAAACAAGTGGGGTTTGTTTTTCTTTTTTTAAAGAATACTTTATTAGTTTTTGTAATCAAACCCACACAGAAGAAACTTTGCAATTTAATACTGTGTGTTAGCTCTGTACAAACAGAAAAAAAAAGTATTTCAACATTTTAAATAAAACTGTTAATTCCTACACAATGCTAACCCAACATGGTAAACTTTTCCCCTCCACTGCTGACAACACAGCTAGTTTCACAAAAAATATATGCATATATCTAAATTGATGTTTGTATTAAACGACCAATAACAGCAGTAATAAAACATCCAGAACACTTGATTGAAAAACAGAAAGTAGGCTATACCTTGAGGTGCAGACAGGTGGAGGACACCCAGAGGTCGGCCAGTCACATGGCATGCCCACAGTAGGGGTCACTACAGTGTGCTGGTGTGTGGCAGATGGATGGGGGAGAAAGAGAAGAAGAGCCGTTTGGGCATTGTGAAGGGACAGCGTTGGAGACTTGATGGTGGAGAAGAGTAGAGCCCTGCCACCCGTGTCACCACTAAAGACCTTGCAGACGATGCTGCCTGGGACCAAATACATGTCCAAGGGCTGTGAAGAGCTGGCCCATCCCTCACCGGCTGAGGCACTCTGGAGAGCTGTCCCCACCTCTCACCGGCAACAGCGTGTGGGAGAGGGACCTTGCACCTCACCAGAGCGCCACAGTAGAGCTGGCCCTGGGGGATGGGCACTGGTGAGCAGGCCCAGAGGGCATGAGCAGAAGAGCCGATCCTGCCCTTTGCTGGCATTGCTCGAGCTAGCTGGGGCAGTGCTGAAGAGCTTGCCCTGGTGGTGTGTGTATGGGAGAGATGACAGGCTGGTCAACTCCCCTACCACTCAGGCCCAGATTCAGGGCTTTGGCCAATCCCCAAATCTACCTCATCTGTGAACTGCTGGGGTGCCTGAAAGGGCCAGCCCTGCAGATCCAGAGCTTCAGGATCTCCACGACAGGGCAACAACAGGATATCTGAGAGGAGTCTGGGTAAGGACCCAGTAGTGATGGCGTAGCAGAGCGGGAGGCCCTGAACCAGACCACTGACTCTTTGAAATGAACATTTGCAAATAAAGATGCGTGGGAAAAAGGATACATTGTGTGACACACTACAGCTTTCATGACCAGGTGTTTTCTATGCTTTGTTTTATTTTTTATTTTCTTTTTCGGGGGAGCAAGGCAGGGGGTGGATATGAGGGATAGGGAGATGAATGAGATTGGGTTATATGATGTAAAACTCCCAATGAATCAATAAAAAGTTTTTTATAAAAGTAAGAAAACAAAATACTAGAAAAAAAAACATAGCTGTAAGGGAATGATATCAGCTCAAGATCCCCCAAGACCACATTCTCAGCACAAAGGTGATTTATTTGCTCCAGAGGGATGGAGAACAGGGAATAAGAGACAAAGACAGGAGCTAGAGGCTGAGGGAGAGTGGGAAGGGGTACTTCTCCATGGGACAAAGGACTGTCTCTGGATAGAGAGAGACAGACGGGGCCCAGAGGCAAGCTGTGGTTTAGAAAGGTAAAGTGGTAAACCCCATGTTTGGATAAGATGTTTAATTTTAATTGGGCGTATTAATTGGGTGAGCCAAAGGGGGCTTTTGGTTGCTGGACTTCAACACTTGATAGCTGGACCTTGGCAGTCAGCCTCAGGGGGAAGAAGTGGCCAAATAAGAGATTAGAGCTTGGTGGCTAGCTTTAGGAATGTAATCTAGTTTTCAGCAAGGCAGCGGGAATGGGGGAGAAGGTCAAGGCTGCCAGGGCCGTGCTGGCCGTGTTTGGGCTGCCCAGAGCCCCTTCAACAGTTCTGTTAATGTGGTGGGATCAGCACTGTTTCTTTTTGTATTGTTTCTAGTCACCATCTACACAGAGAACACCCCAGTAACGCCACCGAGTACAGCTCTGAGAAGGCACTACTGTGTGGGGCAGGTTCAAGGTGTTCTGTGGCCACAGGGGTGAGGCGCTGGCCTTTCTCTAGTAGTAGGAGACACAGCTGAATGGGGACTGTTTAAGACTTGAGCCTCCTTTTCCAGCAGAGGGCCCCAAGAATAGCATGGAGAAAAGGCTTGTGAATGAAGGAAACAAGTTTCTTAAGAACTTCCCGGATGGGCGAGGTGGTTCTCTCCTGTATCCTCAGCACTTGGGGAGGAGCGTGGGCAGGTTGAGGGAGGAGAATCCCCATAAGTTCAAAGCTAGCCTGGACTGCATAGGGAGTTTTAAGCCAGCCTAGGCTTGGTCTCAAAACAATGGCAACAAAAGAACAACAAAAGAGAAGTTAACATTACATGGGAGCATCTTGGAGCAGATGTGGGCTGGGTTTTCTGGTTGGCGAAGCTGGTATCTGCTGATGCCTTTGGTGGGGCCGGCAAGAGCTTATGCAAGCTTGAGAAACAAGTCTGGAACCCCTGGGGAGATGCCTCCACAGAGTCCACAGGACAGGATATGTCCTTTCTGGGCGGAGTCTGGCAGACAGAGCTCTCCTGCAAGGTGGGACAGCAATGCTTCTGCTGTAGCTTCCCAGGGGTCCCTGCCACTTCCCCTTTGCTGACTCAGCCGGGTATGCAGCAACCTTCCACATTTACCCCGTGGCTTTTTGCCACAAAACAGCCCTTTCAGTCCTCCCCTGGCTTTTCTTCTTCTTGATACCTTAGAAAAATAAAGCCTCTTGTTTGTGGAGTGCTGACTGTGAGTGTCTGCTTTCAGCTTTTAGTCCCGTGGGACTCCCTTTGGCCTTGTTTCCTGTTCCATCAATGGAGTAAAGTTTCACTGCACATCAGCACTGTGGGGTAGCTGTCTCCCAGACAGATGCCTCTCTCCAAAGCCATGGCATGGAAACCCTCTCTCAACCGTGGGCCCAGAGGTTCCAGCAAACATCAGATGTGATGTGGTCTAGATCCTAGCATTGTCCACACCCATCACAAGCAACCTATACGCTATCTTAATGACTATGGGCACCATCAGTAGCCACAGGGGCCTCACCAGCCTTGTACATAGCCAATGCTGTCCCTGTTAAGTGGCAAATGTGAGGTGAATGTATGAGAACTTTCCAAAAGATGCCTTGTCTGCTTGTTCACTTTTGTTTGAAATGGAAGGTTGCCCCAACCAGTCTTGAATCTGTGGATGCAGGTGACCCACTCCCTTCACTCAGTGCTGCAGTAGATGTGACTAGGTCTACATCCTCATGTCTGACTTCTGTCTTGTGTATGCACATGTGTGTGCATACATATGGAGCTCAGAGGTCAGTCTGTTGTGCCCTATTCGAGAGACCCCAAAAGACCACTAGGAGTCGAGTCCGTTGCAAATCACATGAGGATCTTTATTCAAGCTTAAGCTCGGGCAGCCAATCTCCCCTGACGCAGCAGGTTAGGACGTGAGGCCCCGAGTCTCTGGGAGACAGAGTTTTTAAAGGGAAAATGGCAAGCAGGGAATTCCAAGCCTTGGCATTACAGGGAAGGGTAAGTTTTGGGTGGGTGGGGGTTCAGAAATCGAGATGACCTTTAGGCTAACTGTTCCAAGCCACCTGGCCAAACCGACAGATATCTAAGATATCTGTACGATAGCCTGCTGGGTGGAGTGGAGGACCCACTAACACATTCTGGGGTGGAGGCCTGATTATAGGTCTCTATTTACACATTCTGTAGTATCCAAGATGACCTGCAGGATGGAGGGTCATGTGGCCCTTCTTGGAATCCAAAAGTGGGGGTCGAGTCACACCAAGGACACTCAACTTAAGATAGAGTCTGAGAAACAAAATGGAGCCACCCCTGCCACCCTCAGTTCCTTCAGATCTCTGATACTGTTGCGCAGTTGGCATCCACCATATTTTTAAAGCAGGATCTCTCACTGGCCTGGCACTCACTAAGTAGGGGAGGCTGGCTGGCCATCGAACCCCAGGTGTGCACCTGTCCTTCCTCCTCTGGGATTACAAACACGTATACAGCTAAGCATGCCTTTAAAACATTGGTTCTGGGGCTTAGGGCACAAACCCCGGTGGGCTTGTATGGCTGGCAGTTTCTCAACAGAGCGATCTCCCCAGACCTTCCCTTCTTTGTTTTTCTTCTTTCTTCCTTCCTTTTTCTTTTTTTTTTAAACAGGTTTTCATTATGTAGCCCCGCTGGCCTCAAATTCAAGATCCTTCTGCCTCAACCTCCAGAGTGCTGGGATTATATTATGCACTGCTATGTGTAGTCTATTTCAAACAAATAGAAGAGTGGTGATAATAGTCTATGAAATCCATGTAGCCATCACCTAGCCTCAGTGGTCATCAACTCACAGAGTCATGCGTAGTCATCTGGACATTAAAAAAACTGTCAAGTTGTTTAGTCTAAAGTGTGTTATTAAGCTGGTAGGTCATGGTGGCAGAGACAGGTGGATCTCTGAGTTCACCGCCAGCCTCATCTACAGAGCTAAACAGAGAAACCCTGACTTGAAAAACCACAGAATAACTTTTCTATTGTTTATCTTTAAAAACCAAAGACTCATTAACAACTGTAACAACCATCATCACACTTTCCTCGATTTGCATCAAGATCCCAATAAAATGAGAAGCTTTTACTCAGTACTTAAACACCTAGATCTCCAGGCGTTTTATACTCCTTCTTGGGTGGCAGTGCAAAAATGTTTCTCGAAGTTTTTCCACTTCACATCTGTTTGTCGGCAGCTCAGAACTGCGGGACTCCTGTGGAATTTGTAGATTTGACCCCCACTTTAGTTATAGTATTGGATTGCTCCACTAAACAGAGACCTGAAAGAAAAAAACGAAACAAGAAGTCATGACAAGAGAAGAGATTTGGGGTATTCTGGAATTATCTTCCGCAGAGCAGTTTCGGGAGCAGCAGAGACCCTTCGCAAGCTTCGACATTTTTGACCTGGTCAATGCAATTTTTTTTTCCCTTTAAAAATCTCTGTCTAGGAACCGTAGACTCCTTTGAACGCCGCCAAAGCGGGAGCTGCGGCTTTATTAAAACACTGCCTCGCGCGCTTTTCACTCTCGGAGGCGCGCACACGCCCATCCACCTGTGTCCTCTTACTGTGCAGTCCGATGGATGGATTCCTTCCCCACTCACTGCTTGTAAATCATCAGAATTTTTATGTCCCAAGCAGTCAGCCCTTAGCTATAAAATCCACAGAAAGCTGCAGTAAATAAGGCTTCGCTGGGCCGCTGTGGAGGAATCGATGACAAATCCGAAAGCAGCGCCGCCTCGGGGACGGGCCTCGCCGCCTCCGGAAGCCGCAGAGGTCTCACGCGGGGAACTGTGTTTGTCTTGAGCGTTTAGGAAGATAAACGAGCAGATGAACAGTAAGGAAATGCGTCCCCCGGTGTCAGAAGCTTTCCGCTAACAAGGAATCTGCCCTGCGTTGCAAAGCCTGCGCGGTGCGAATCATAGACTCAAACAAGAATGTGCTCTCGGCCGCGCTCGTACAGGAGGCAGAAGGGGAGGAGGACCTTCCCGGTCCACCCTCTCGTGCCTTAGTCCCGAAGAGACTAAGATCCTGTCTCACAGGTACAGAAATAGCTGGTCCTAGCGGCACGTTCCGGTAGATAGGTTGAGGACGCGGAGGCAGGAGGATCAGGAGTTCTCCACCAGCCTGGGCTGTACATTTTCTCATCCAGCACATAAATAAGAGAACACATAAATTATAACGTGTGGAAATGTACTTGTGCATGCTTAATGTTCTTATACCTGGAAAAATCTCTTAAACGACGCAAGAACTGGTAATGATTATTTCTGGAATGGAAAACGGAAGGCTCGCTTTCCACTTCAGTGCCACCAATGACTTTAGAAATCACAGTCATATAGTAGCTGCTTATAGTTATTTTTAAGATAGAGGAGGGCCAGTGAGATGGATTGCGGGTGGAAGTGCTTGCTGAGGAAGCCTGAGGAGCAGAGTTCAATCCCAGAGGCCACATAAAGATGGAAGCATCCGCAGGGTCGTACCATGGGCTCTACGTGAGCACCGGGACTTGTGTGAGTCCACACAGCATCAACCAGTTAGGTCTCTCTTCCCGTGATAACCGCCACAACCAGAAGCACCGTGGGAGGAAGGAGTTTATTTGGCTTACACGGCCTGAGGGAAGTCAGGCAGGGCCAGAGACAAGGGCCTGGACAGGAGCTGTTGACCGGCTGTTCCCATGGCTTGCTCAGTTTGCTTCTTTTCTTACTTATAGCTTTTTTTTTTTTTTTTTGGTTGCTGTTGTTTTGTTTTGTTTGAAAGACATGGTTTCACTGTAACCCTGGCTGTCCTGGGCTCACTTTGTAGACCAGGCTGGCCTCAAACTCACGGAGATCAGCCTGCCTCTGCCTCCCTGAGTGCTGGGACTAAAGGTGTGCACCAGCAGGCTGGGATTTATTTTTATTTTTAATTGTGTGTGTGTGTGTGTGTGTGTAAGAGAATGTGAGCATGACAGATCCCTCTGGAGCTAGAGTTACAGGAGGTTGTGAGACTCCACGCGGGTACTGGGAATTGAACTCAGGCCCTCTACAAGAGCAGTACATGCTCTTAGCCACACGGACATTTCTCCAGTTCTTAGTGTTCTTTCTTATGCAACCCGAGACCTCCCACCCAGGGGTGACAGGAGAGCCAGTGGGCCCTCCCTCGGCAATCAGTAATCAAGAAAAACGCTTCCAAGGACTCCCTCACAGGCCAATCTCAGCTGCAGTTCTCTCTGCTCGCATAACTCCACCTTGTGTTGGCAAAGCAAACAGACAAAAACTAACTGTAGCAAACACTAAATAAAATTAAATTTTAAATAAACTTAGAGGAAGAATAGAGGAAGAATGGCATCTCTCTGTGAACGCCCACTGTTGGCTCTGTCTTCTTGGGTTCTGCTGTGACTCGTTTCTGTGGCCACTGTTGCTGCCTCTGGAGGAGGAACACAGGCGATGAGGACACAGTGAGGTACACACACACACACACACACACACACACACACACACACACACACACGCACGATGTGCTCGGTTACAGGGTTGGGCGGCTCCCAGTCAGGAGCAGCTTTCACCGGCTTTCCCCCATGTGTGTCTGCTGCTGAAGCTCTCTGTGGACACGCTCAGGGCAGCAGCTGCGTGCACTGGTGAAGTCACGGGGTCATATCACACACGGGTCTTTCTGTGGTGATCTCCCAGCACAGACCCACTGCTGCCCCCTGGGAAGCTGCATGGTCAGCAGCAGTCCCGGGTCCTCAGAATGCACCACCTTGTGCCTAGAAAGGAGAAATGGGGTGGGGGCTGCAGAGATGGCTCAGAGGTGGCTCAGAGGTTAAGAGCACTGCCTGCTCTTCCAGAGCTCCTAATTTCAATTCCCAGCAACTACAGATAATGAGATCTGGTGGCGTGCAGGCAGAGTATTGTATATATAATAAATAAAAAAATCTTTAGAAAAAGTAAGAAAAGAAGAAAGAAGGGAGAAACTGGACGGAGCCTTAGCAACTAGATTCTTCAGAAGGCTGGAAACTGACCCCTAGGAGAGGGGTGATGGAGAAGAGGACGGCACCTATGTGGCAGCCTGACTGAACCAGCTGGGACATCTCCCAGGACTCTGGGCATGGTGTGACCCTGGTTTCTCTATAAGGGACACCCTGACCTCTCAACAGCCAGGGCAGGGCGTACAGAAACAGGCTGACCCACTGACCACTGTGACTTTGGTGAAACCAGGTCATTCTTGTTTCCTTCGCAGGCTTCTGGTCCCCATTTCTCTTTGGTTCTGTTAGCCCAGCCTTTCCTCTTCACACTAGAAGCTCTTTCTTTCCCTGAGGGACCCAGCTGGGGCTCTGCAGAGCTCAGGCACAGAATTCTCAAGGAAACCTTTCCTCCAGGAGAGGATGGAAGTTCACATCTTCTTTCTCCCAAAGCCGGAGAAGAGACTAGATCAGACAGAAAATTCTGTCTGCATAACCTGCTCTGTTCACCTATATCAACATTTGTCAGAAGATGTTCAACAGGTACCCAGGACTCCCTGAGACACTGAACCCCTCCCCCCAACACACACACACACACACACACACACACACACACACACACACACACACA
>NW_026596463.1:4792492-4848820 GCF_907164565.1 Psammomys obesus | reverse complement strand
ACACACACACACACACACACACACACACACACACACACACACACACATGCACTTTTTTTTTTTATGGAAGCAGAGACCTTCAAAATGAATGAAATAATCAATCTAAAACATCCGTTCTCTTTTTAATCATGTGGACATTTCATGATGCTGTAAAAGCCAGAGTGAGTGAATCAGCCTGCCAGTGGCTTGGTACCAGCGAAAACAGCTGTCCTGCACTAGACTAGGATTTTGTGTGTAAATAAAGCCTGTGAGAGACACAGATTGTCAGAGTAAGTCATGTTATACCGAGCTGTGCTTTCTCTCAGACTGTCTCTCGGAAAGCAAAAGTCCCGTGTCTGACTCCTCCCTCACTGCTCTTGCACCCAGCCACTTCAGGCCCTTCCTTCACCCAGGGCTGGACCTTGGAAAATGGCGTTGAAATCAAAGGTTTAGTAGACACAGCAGCAGATGTGACAATAATTTCACCAAAAATCTTGGCATCCAGATTGGCCTCTTCAGGAGGTAAATATTCATCTTCTAGGGTTTGGAACTTTATCTTAGGTAAAACAAAGTGCAAAATAGGTCAAATGGATAGGACCAGAAGGACAAATAGGAAAATTAAAGCCATATGTGGCTAACACAGCCATGAATTTATGGGGACATGATTTGTTGCAGCAATGGAAAACATAGATTAACATTCCTCCAATCTCAGAAACAAACTATAAAATAAAGAATACTTCTGAGAAAAATATTAAAAGGTGTTATCAAGACTAGTCACAGACTGTCCAGATTGTCCATAAACAGGACACAATAGCTGTTTGTCTCTCAAAGGTACCAACTACCCTACATTTAAAATGGTTAACTAGGCATGAAAAAATAAAAAGTAATATTTTCAATGATAATTTACCAAAGGCATACTTGCCTTACTGGCATGAAATAAAAAACAGGTTTTCTTAGCATTTGACAAAATCCAACACCCATTCATGTTTAAAGTCTTGGAGAGATCAGCGATACAAGGCACTTACCTAAACATAGTAAAGACAATATACAGCAAGCCTGTAGCCAACATCAAACTAAACAGAGAGAAACTTAAATCAATCCCACTGAAATCAGGAACAAGGCAAGGCTGCCTACTCTCTCCATACCTCTTCAACATAATATTTGAAGTGCTAGCTAGAACAACAAGACAACTAAAGGAGATCAAGGGGGATACAAATCAGAAAGGAAGAAGTCAAAGTATCACTATTTGCAGATGATATGATAGTATATATATGAGAGACCCCAACAATTAAACCAGTGAACTCCTTCAGCTGATGAACACCTTCAGCAAAGTGGCTGGATAAAAAAAATTAACTCAAAAAAATCAGTAGCTCTCTTGTATACAAAAGACAAAAGGGCTGAGAAAGAATTTAGGGAAACTACACCCTTCACAATAGCCACAAAGGACATAAAGTACCTCGGTGTGACTCTAACCAAGCAAGTTAAAGACCTGTTTGAAAAAAAACTTTGAGTCTCTGAAGAAAGAAATCGAAGAAGATATCAGAAGATGGAAAGATCTTCCATGCTTATGGATCGGTAGGATTAGCATAGTGAAAATGGCCATCCTGCCAAAAACAATCTACAGATTCAATGTAATTCCTGTCAATATCAACACAATTCTTTACAGACCTTGAAAGAAAAATTCTCAACTTCATATGGAAAAACAAAAAATTCAGAATTGCTAAAACGATCCTGTACAACAACAGATCTGGCAGCATCTCCACCCCTGATCTCAAGTTGTACTACAGAGCAATAGTAATAAAAACTGCCTAGTACTGACATAGAAACAGGCTGGTGGATCAATGGAATCGAATAGAAGACCCAGAAATAAACCCACACACCTACAGATACTTGAGTTTTGACAAAGAAGCCAAAACCATATAATGGAAAAAAGACAGCATCTTCAACAAATGGTGCTGGTCTAATTGGATGTCTACATGTAGAAAAATGCAAATAGATCTATATTTATCATCCTGCACAAAAACTAAAGTCCAAGTAGATCAAAGACTTCAATATAAAACCAGACACAGTAAACCTGTTAGAAGAAAAAGTGAGTAAGAGCCTTGACCTCGTGACACAGGAGACAACTTTCTGAACAGAACACCAACAGCACAGGCTCTAAGATCAACAATCAATAATGGGACCTCATGAAACTGAAAAGCTTCTGTAAAAAAAAGGAGACTGTCATTAGTTTACAGATTGGGAAAGGATCTTCACCAACCCTAAACTGACAGAGGGCTAATATCCAGAAGATATAAAGAACTCAAGAAGTTAAAAAGCAACAAAACAAGTAATCCAATTTTAAAAATGGGGTATAGAGCTAAACAGAGAATTCTCTGTTTAGGAACATCGAATGGTAGAGAAACACTTAAAGAAATACTCAACTTCCTTAGTTATCAGGGAGATGCAAATTAAACGACCCTGAGATTTCACCTTACACCCATCAAAATGGCTGAGATCAAAAACTCAAGTGACAACATATGCTAGAGAGGATGTGGGAAAAGGGAACCCTACTCCATTGCTGGTGGGAATGTAAACTTGTACAACCACTCTGGAAATCAATCTAGTGCTTTCTCAGACTATTAAGAACAGTGTTTCCTCAAGATCCAGCTATACCACTCCTAGGCATATATACAAAAGATGCTCAAGTATACAACAAGGACATTTGTTCAACCATGTTCGTAGCAGCTTTATTTGTAATAGCCAGAACCTGGAAACAACCCAGATACCCCTCAGTTGAGGAATGGATACAGAAATTGTGATACATCTACACAATGGAATACTACTCAACAATTAAAAACAAGGAAATCATGAAATTTGCAGGCAAATGGTGGGATTTAGAAAAGATCATCCTGAGTGAGGTATCCCAGAAACAGAAAGACACATAGTATATACTCACTTATAAGTGGATATTAGACATATGATATAGGATAATCATACTAAAATATGTACACCTAAAGAAGATAAACAAGAAGGAGGACACTAGGTAAGATGATCAATCTTCACTCAGAAAGGCAAATGAGATGGACATCAGAAGAGAGAGCAAACAGGGAACAGGACATGAGCCTACCACAGAGGGCATCTGAAAGACTCTACCCTGCAGGGTATCAAAGCAGATGCTGAGACTCATAGCCAAACTTTGGGCACAGTGCAGGGAATCTTATGAAAGCAAGATGTGGAAGGGACAGGAGCTCCATAAGGAAACCAACAGAACCCAAAAGTCTGGGCACAAGGTGTTTTCTGAGAGTGATACACCAACCAAGGACCATTCATGGAGATAACTTAGAACCCCTGCATATATGTAGCCCATGGCAGCTCAGAGTCCAATGTCCTAGTAAGGGGAACAGGGACTGTCTCTGACATGAACTCAGTGGCTGGCTCTTTGATCACCTCCCCCTAATGGGGGAGCAGCCTTACCAGGCCACAGAGGAAGACAATTCAGCCAATCCTGATGAGACCTGATAGGCTAGGATCAGATGGAAGGGGAGGAGGACCTACCCTATTAGTGGACTTGAAGAGGGGAGTGGGAGGAGATGAGGAAAGGAGGATGGGATTGGGAAGGAATGAGGGAGGGGGCTACAGCTGAGATACAAAGTGAATAAACTGTAATTCATATAAAAATAAAAAAGGAAAAATGGATTTTCTTAAGCCACATGTCTTAATTCTATGTTTGAATGTTAGACTATAAATTGCCGCGTGGTCTACATGATCTTGGACATCAGCTTTTGAGTTTTATTCTTAAATAAAAATGATATTTTTGTTGTCTGTTATTAAAAACAATTTAAGAGATTTGAAATACTTTAAGTAAATTCAAAGAGTTACTACAGTTCAAACTTGCTTACTCTCTAAGAGCTGGAGTGATTTGGAGTCAAGATAAAATATTTGAGCATAGTGGTGGTTGCCCACGCCTTTAATCCCAGCAGACACAGGTGAATCTCTATAAGTTAGTTGTTTGCTAAATTCTAGAGTTACAGGGAACAAGGTGGTGGTGCTGCATGCCTCTGCTCCCACCACTCAGGGACAAAACTCAGATACAGCTCCCAATTTGTATGTTTGCACACTAGACAAATCACATACCGTACCTGCAGATTATTCTAAAAACCCTCTACAGGGTTACTAGAAAGACAGCTAATTTCCAATACAAAGAGGAACTTTTGCAACTGCCGGTAAACTCATCTCCATTCATGCAAACCTGAGCAATATTGAGCCAAATGATACACTAATTATGGATATTGTATTTGTTGCTCAATTGGCGACTGGAGACTCTTCATAAAGCAAAGAGGAGCCCGCCGACATTTGCCTGTTGGCTTCTGTTGCAAACGCTTTTCATATACGGGAATAAATATTCTTACAAATCTGGACATTTTATGAGGCATGGAGAAGCTTATACTCAGCCATTGCCAACCGTGCTACGGTCATAAGGGAAGCCCTTACAGTGATAGATTGGATCTGTCAAAAGGCAGAGTCCTTTGCAGGCTTAGCCACGGAAGGAGAGGTATTACAGTGAAACTGGTACCTATCTGAATTCCTTCATGACCAAGATGTGGTAGCAAAGGGGTCTGTGCCTTCTCTCACTGAGGAAACAGCTCTGTTGCCTATAATCCCCATCCCTAAACCACTCACCCTTCCCCTAAAAAGACACCTATTGAACTGTGGGAATGAATGGAATGGTCACAAAATTTGGCTAATGCATGGTTTAACTGATGGTTCACCAACCAAAGATGGAACCAAAACTAATGGAAAAACGGCAGTTTATAGGAGATGGAACCACCAACACTGAGGAAGGAAGCACAAAATCAGCACAGCACTATTGGCTATGAGACAAACAACCAGAAACTAGAATATTAAACTTTGCCAGGGAACAAATTCAGAATAAATCAGCAAGAATGATAAATTATACATTTGGAAAACGTCAAAGTTTGCTAGAGAGATGGTTCAGATGTTAAGAGCACCAGCTGCTCTTCCAAAGGTCCTGAATTCAATTCCCAGCAACCACATGGTGGCTCACAGCCATCTGTAATGAGATCTGGTGCCCTCTTCCGATGTGCAGGCACACATGCAGGCAGAGTACTGCATACATACTAAATAAATAAATAAATAAATAAATAAATAAATAAATAAATAAATAAATCTTAAAAAAAGTGTAAGTTACCTCTAACACTAGAAAATAAGAGGAAATGGAGAATCAAATTAAACTAGAGCAACCCTATGGGAATAACTCTTTTTTTTTTATCACCAATTATGCAAATGACATTTATTTTATGTTGTTTCAAAGTACAAGAAAGTTAACCATTGCTCTCACTAGACTTTTTTCTTAGTTTTGCTGTGCAATTTGATCATATAGTTCCTTCAATTGTCATTAATCAAACTCAAGACTTTGGTAATTTGGTGCTTAAAAAAATAAAAAGAGTTCCATATTCAAAATTAAATTTGTTCCATTTTCTGATCATCCCCAAAAAGGAAAAGAATCAGTCAATTTCAAAGTCAGGCATCTTAATATTTGAGTTCTCAGCCTGAACATGTAGAATTTTTGCACCTGCTCATATCCTGGCCTTTTGTTGTGCCAATAAGATGGTCTTTTTCCAGTTACTAAAGGTAGGTTTTAGTTGTTCCAATGCCTTGAGAGGGAAATTATGGCCAATAAGCATCCTAATTATCTCAGTCTCTCAAATTGCAGCATTAGTAATTGACCAATATAAATGGCTAAGAACCCAGGCTTTGAAATGAGATCGCCTGGGTTAGAATCTTGCTTTCATCACTGACTCTCTGTGTGATATTGGGAAGTTAATTAAACTTTCATTTTTCTTTTCTGTAGGGTAGGGATAATGATGGTGTTCATATAAAAAATGTACTGTGAGGCATAATTGAAATATGGCATGCAAACTCTTACAATGATACCCAATACAAAGTATACTTTTGAACATTATTTTGTGACTATTATTATTTTAATGTAATTACTATTGTTTGGGTCTGAACAATTAACTTGTAATTTTTAAAATTTTTTTATTAATCACACTTTATTCACTTTGTATCCCCCCTGTACCTCCCTTCCTCCTCTCCTCCCAACCCCTCCCTTCCTCCCCCTTCTCTACCCATGCCCCTCCCCAAGTCCACTGATAAGGGAGGTCTTCCTCTCCTTCCTTCTGATCCTAGTCAATTAGGTCTCATCAGGAGTGGCTGCATTGTCTTCCTCTGTGGCCTGGTAAGGTTGCTCCCCCCTCAGGGAGAGGTAATTAAAGAGCAGGCCATTCAGTTCATGTCAGAGGCAGTCCATGACCCCATTACTAGGGAACCCACTTCGACACTCAACTGCCATGGGCTATATCTGAGCAGGGGTTCTAGGTTATCTCCATGGATGGTACTTTGTTGTACCATCAGTCTCAGGAAAGACCCCTATGATCACATTTTTTGGTTCTGTTGCTCTCCTTGTGTAGCTCCTGTCCTCCAGATCTTACTATTTCCCACTTCTTTCACAAGATTCCACTCTGCTCAAAGGTTGGCCAGCATCTGCTTTGTAGTCTGCAGGGCGGAGGCTTTCAGAGGCCCTCTGTGGGAGGCTCTTGACTTGTTCCCTGTTTTCTCCTTCTGATGTCCATCCTCTTTGCCTTTCTGTATGGGGATTAAGCATTTTAGCAAGAGTCCTCCCTCTTGATTAGTTTAGGTTGTTGAGAAAGGGGAACCCTCCTCCACTGCTGATGGGAATGTAAACTTGTACAACCACTCTGGAAATCAATCTGGCGCTTCCTCAGACAGTTAAGAATAGCTCTTCCTCAAGATCCAGCTATACCACTCCTAGGCATATATCCAAAATAAGGACATTTTTCTCAACTATGTTTGTAGCAGCTTTATTTGTAATAGCCAGAAGCTGGAAACAGCCCAGATGTCCCTCAACTGAAGGATGGATACAGAAATTGTGGTACATTTACACAGTGGAATATTACTCAGCAATAAAAAACAAGGAAATCATGAAATTTGCAGGTAAATGGTGGGAACTGGAAAAGATCATCCTGAGTGAGCTATCCCAGAAGCAGAAAGACACACACAGTATATACTCACTCATATAGACATATAATATAGGACAAACCTATAAAATCTGTACACCTAAAGAGACTAACTCTTACAAGGAATCCATAGCCAGGTGTTGGTTCACACCTTTAATCCCAGCACTTGGGAGGCAGAGGCTGGCACATAAGAATTACAGTCATTTACATTTAAAAGGCACTTGCAAAAGGCTGGCAGAAATTGAAAGCGGGTATCCTTTGTGATCTAAATATAAATACACAGAGATGCATCACTTTCCCCTCCCTTTCCTTCTCCAGTTCTCCCATGCCTCCCACTAGTAAGCGACCTTTTAGTCCTTGATTGTTACTGTTATTCACACACATACTTACACACAA
The DNA here is from genome assembly GCF_907164565.1 of Psammomys obesus. Classification (NCBI taxonomy): domain Eukaryota; kingdom Metazoa; phylum Chordata; class Mammalia; order Rodentia; family Muridae; genus Psammomys; species Psammomys obesus. The sequence continues at coordinate 4,841,405 of NW_026596463.1, read as the reverse complement.
GTACACGAATGCTCTCCGCTAAGTGGGGTTTGTCGTTTGTGGTTGTAGAGCCAGTTGCTTTATGTCGGACAACCAGTTTGGGAGCTCGTCCCTGTGGGAGGCTAGTTCGGCTGCCTCCCACTAACTACCTGGAGTTCTCTGTTGAACTTCACGAAGCTGTCCCCTTCCGTTTGTCATGTCACTTAGTGTTGATAGCAGCCATTTCTGGTTTCTAGCAGAGACTGTTTCACAGCAGACTTCCCGGTATTCTGGTTTTTATAATCTTTCTGTCCCTCTTTCCTTGTGCTCTCTAAGCCATAAAGGCAGGAACTATGATGTAGATGCATAGATGTATGCGTCCTTTGGGGCTGGGCTCCCCATGATCTATTGACCTCTGCACCGTGTCCAGTTGTGGTTCTTTGCAGTAGTCACCACTTGCTGTAAGGAGACGTTTCTTTGATGACAGGTGCTAGCTACACTCATCTATGGGTAGAAGATTAGACTGTAGGCAGGAGTTACACTGCTCTAGCAAAGTGGCAGCAGCAGATCCTCTTCTAAGATCTGTGATCTCGCAAGCCCTGGGGAAGGTAGCTAGGCTTCCAGTACCAGGCATCATGTTGAGAGATGGTAACTCCGAGAAGCCAGGTAGCCCCAGCTGGAGTCACATAGCCTCCATGGACACTAGCCAGTCCCAATCGATGTCATGTAGCCTTCATGGGCATTCTCCAATCCCAAGGGAGGCCATAATAGCCACAGCAGGAGTTCCGCTTTCTGGCTATAAAAGGAGCCTTTGAGCTCCCCTCGGAATCATAGCCATTTTGTATGAGTGATCAACCCCAGCGAGCTGGTTTTCCCTGCTTTTACATGCTACCCGAGTCTGAGGTCTTCCTTTTGTGATTTCCGGACCTAATAATTATCCTCCTTTTGAGAGGACCTAAGTCCAGTCAGATAGCTGTTGGTTTCCACCAATATGGGAGTGCCTCTTACTAAACCTTTACAGCTACCTTTCCAAGCTGGTCATTGTCTTGGTTCATAAGTGTCACAGCTGGGTAGGACTGTTAATTGCTTCTCTCCATAGAAGTTTGCATAGTATTTTCTGGTATCATGGAAATGAGTCTACACAAAGGAGGCCTTCAGGTTAGATCCAGCTTGAGTCCTTTGACCTAAGATTATGTGTCTTCAGCAATAGAGACCATCCTCAAGCCCTGAGAGGCAACCACAGGCTACAGCAATAGTCTATGCTGTTTTGAGGATCACTTGGACTACCCTGACCTGCGGCTCTCTTTGTCCCTGAGATCATTGGGACCAGGAGTACACAGTGCACACACATACACACACATACATTGCACACAGGTAAACACTCATAGACGTAAAATAAAAAAACAAACCTCTCTTTTTCTCTCTTTCAAGAATAATTGTACTTTAATTTCTTCCTCACTGACAGAACTGGATCATACCAAGCTGCAAGGGAGTCTTAAAAAAGCAGTATTTTGCTATTGCTGTTCTTCTACAAAGAGTCAGCTGGGTATTGAAAAGGCGTCTAATACTGTCTTTCAGTCTTAGCATTCGTTTTTCTTCCCCCTCTCTGTGTCTCTTCAGCTTCAGTCTGGATTCAAATAACTGCTCCAGAATTTGGAACTTAGAAAATGTTTGTTTTTTGTTTTTTAAAGCCCCAGTGCTGAACCAAAAACAGTAGTTTTGAGATGCCAAATATAAATAAACACACCAGAGGCAAGGCTTTAGCAGAGAATATTCACCTTGTACTTTCTGAATGACGGCTGCACTGACCAGCTGAAGAACATTGGCGAGTTACAGAGATCTCGTCTGTAGAACAGGCCAGCTTTTGACTCAGCATAACACCGAGGACTTGTTTGGGTCACATAGTTGTCTTGTTTTGCTGAATTCTTGTGGGATTTTGGTTCTCCTCTATGTCCCCATTTGAAGGCCATTAGTCGTTACAAAAATGTTAACATTGAATCCATGTGGTAGATCTGATGGTATTGACTGGTTAAGAATGAAGGTGGTTCCAATGGTTGAGGTACAATGGGCTCTGTTTTTCCAGAGTTTACCTCACCCCCTAGTCTGGGAAGGTGACAGAGAGGAAGAGCGGAAAGCCAGACACCTTGGGGAGCTGACAGGACTTCCCTGGGCCTTAAAGCTGAGTTTGGTGCAATTAAACTGCAAATTCAGTAAAAAAAAGACACAGTTCCCGTGTGGCCTGAGAGGAAAACGCAGCTGCTAAGGTGGCTGATTTACGAATGACCTGGGTATCAGGGGGAAATGAGCCGGATTCTTCCTAGAGCCTAAATCACTCTCTCTGCCAAGCAATCACAGAGCAGCATGCTCACCCTGGGCAGAGCACGGGAACTGGGCGGCCTACAAGACCAGGCCTGAAAAAGTTCCAAGTTTTCAGCAGCCGTTGACCCTCGTCTGCCTCTCTTTTGTCAGAAAGGAGCAGGAAACAGAGATCCTTTGAAGATGTAGCCACCACACTGTCTTCAACCCCAACTCCAGCCCACGGGAAGAAAAAGGGAGGCCAAATCATGCATTTAGCTTATGATCTCTTAATTGGGGATTGTGCAGGGGCAAGAGGGGGTGGGCAGGGGCAACTTGAAGGACTACACAGGTCACATACCACGTCTCCAGGGTGTGTCACTCACAGCATGGAGAGTTGTGTCTGTAGTGGGGACCATTCACAGCACTGTTTGCTCCACGGTTGTCAGCTGTGGCCAAACGTTAGAATAATCCGGTCAGCTTTAAAATTCTCCAACCTGAGTGCAGCTTAGATCCATAGAACTTGACCATCTGGAGGGGATCCCAAAACATTAACAATGTCTAAGATCCCCCTGAGTATTTCTACCTGCAGCTACATCAGCCAACCTTTGGATTCACATAGACTGTGACACATGTGTTCTGCTGCACAGCTGTGCAGTGTTGACTTGGGGTGGAGAAGCAAAGGTTGACAGAGGATGGTGGGAGAACGGGATGCCTTCTAGAAAGGAAATAGATGGGGAAGAAACCTAGGAAGTTGGGACTCAACCAGTATCCTGTGACAGGGCTGCCGGTAGAGTAACTGAAAGATGTAAGCATTGGACACACGCTTTGAGCTCTGGGGTTTGCATGATTTCAAACTTCCTCACCCTGAAACTTCTTCCAGTTGTGTGAGTGTGTGTGTGTGTGAGAGAGAGTGTTTCTCTGTGTCGTCTGTATGTGTGTGTTTGTTCATCTTGTCTGTATGTGTGTTTGTGTGTATGTGTTTAAAGATAGGTACCTTACTGGCGGGCTGGAGCGTTGGCTCACTCTGTAAAGCACTTGCTGGGCTTTGCTTGCCAAGCATGAGGACCTGAGTTCAGATCACTGCATCCTGGTAAAAAGCTGGGGGCCAAGACCCTGGGGAGACAGAGATGGACAGATCGATCTCTGGAACCCCACTTAGCCTAATTGACTGTGTGAGCTCCAGTTTCAGTGAGGGACAGTTCCAAAAACAAACAACAAACGAACACAAAACAAAATAACAACAACAAAAACATAAGATAGAAAGCAGCTGAGAAAGACACATAACATCAAATTCTGGTCTACACACACACACACACACACACACACACACACACACACACACACACCATCACCCCCAACTATGTACTTTATGTAACTGAAACAATAGCCAGGGCTCAAGCCTCACTTCCAGAATCGGTACAGCAGTTTCCATGTCCATTGTCTTCACAGGGTTGCCCAGCTGCTAAAGCCCTTGTTCCTCAGCTAGAGCTGAGTGTCTACACAGAAGTTTGCTATCCATCTTATCTGACAAGATTTTCTCGTTCTTCTTGTTTGACTATCCAGTTCCTGGGGAAAGACTGGGAGGGGAAGAGCAAGGATGAGATGAGCATTTGTGAGGTGGCCTCGCTCTTGCTGAACTTCACCCTCAAGGAACCCGGGTCAGGCGGGAGTGCTTATCCCAGCAAAGGCTGACTTTGTCACATTGGGACCCTCAGCAATGCTTCGTGAAGCAAAGGCAGGCGTGACTGACACATTGGGATGCTGTGGACAGAAAGAAGAGTCTGGGTGCCGAGAGGCTGCAGCCATGAGAAGAGCTGAACAGTTCGACGCTGTGTAGCGCTCTCTCTCTCTCTCTCTCTCTCTCTCTCTCTCTTCCTGTGCTGCAGAAGGAAGCCAGGTCTTTGGGCATGCTGGCCAAGAGTTCTATCACTAAACCGTGCATCCAACTCTGTGTGTTTCTACCGTGACTTGGTAGAAGATCTTCTGCCCTCAGCCTGCCTCTATCAAAAGCAAGCGGAAGGCCTCCTTGTGGAGTGGGAATTGGCCTCACAGGCACCTGTAGTCACCATGGCTCCACCTGCAGGCAGGGGAGCAAGATAGACAAGCCCCGGCTTCTGGCAGCGATCTGGAACATGCCTCTGGAAACCGTCGCGTTCTGATCTGTGTTTTGTCTTTCAAGGGAAATCAACAGTTCCTGTAGCTGTGAGCTCAGCTCAGGGTTGACACAGCCCTGGTGCCCAGGAAGCAGACTAGACAGATGCAGTGGGTTTGCAATGGTGTCATTGTCCACTGTGGCCTTGAGCTTTATTGCCGCCACCAGTAAAAACAGAGCCTAGTCACTGGTTGCCTGGGTGCCGGATCTGATGGGCCGTCTGATACCAGGCCATGTTGTGAGTTTCAAGAATCTAGTGAAAACAAACAACAAATAAAGCAAAACCCACTTTTAACCCAATAGAGTGAAGCTGTATGTTTCCAGGTCAGTCCTTAACTTCATAGGAATAGAATAGTGGCTAGAAAGTCAGTTCTGGAGTCAACTGTGATTGTGACCAAGCTCTCACCCTGTCACTGTGGTCTTGGGCAATGTCCATCTGTCTCCAAACTCTCTGCCTACATCTGTGACAGATTTAACACTGTTATTGCTCTCTGCTTTGGGCTTTTAAAAGAATGAAAGGACAGAAAGTTTAGCATAGAATCAGCACTTGCTGAAATATAGGTAGATTGTTGGGCCATCTGGTTTCATCTCCTCTGCCCGTAAGCCAGACTCAAGCATGCTCTCCTTCGTCCATTGGCAGCTCATGGTAGCTGTGGCCGACTTCATCCCTAATCAGCTACAAGGATTCTAGAACCACCACCACCCTCCGCTGCCCCAAATTTTCCAGGAGTTAACATTCCGATTGATGCCCATCTGATAGAAACAGTGCTCTTTTCCTGGGCTCCAGCTCCTCATGAAATGTCACATTTGACCACCTATCCCTCCCTCACAGTAAGTGATCAGCTGTTAGAATCCAGGCCGCAGAAATGGCTGAGTGGGGAAAAGAGTTTGCCACAAAAGCGTGAGAACCAGAGCTCAGACTCTAGAACCACACGTAGAAGCCGGGTGGGCACAGCGGCCTGCCTGTGATCTCACCTTGTGAGATAGGAATCCAGGAGTAAGCGCCTAACCGGAGTAGTCTAATACAGCAGCTTCAGGTTTAGCAGGATGGGGAATAATAGAGGAAGAGAGGCAGTGTTAACCTCGGGCCTCCACACACACGTGTACACACAGCTTACACACATGAACACACATATACACATATGTACCTCATATATGCATATCCAAGAAGTAGATTAACAATTTTTTAAATTCTATAATCATTTCAAGTTACCTCTCTGCTCCGTTCCCACTGTTCCCACTGGTAAATTGTGTCCTCATCCCAAGATGCTCCTGCTTACTTAAACATCCATTTTCTCCTAAGTGAACCACCCTGCGGCCTGCAAGACTATGCCATCCAAAACACGAAGCTTGGGAGGGGGTGACCCACACAGCTGGCATCCCCTCCACCCAATAATAACTTGCACCCTGTGGGATGAACCATTCTGTGTTTATTCATGGCCTGAGCCCCACCCACATCCATTTGACATCAGTGTTTCCATGGCAAATAATAATCTTCAGATGTCATAGAGCAGGGACTGCGATCCCACAAAACGCAGCCAGATGAGATGAACATGTGCTCAGACAATGGGTACAATGGCGCAGAGCAGCCAGCAGCCTGTGTGTTCATGGTCCAGATGAGTCCACATCACAGCCCAGGGCTTGTCCCACTAACGAGGGATGAGCAAAACTCATAGTTATGAACACTTGACATGGGATACGCTGAGACATCCCATGTCCTGTGGGAGCATGTGTTTATATGGAGAGAGACATGACTGTTGCGTTAAGACATATGAATGCTGGCCCACATTTGGGGCATGTGTTCATGCTCAACATTTCAAAGTCAGCATGTGGGCCTCAGCTCTGTACAGAATTTAAAATAGACTCCGGAGTCTTGCTCTCTGTTGTCTGTGGCTCTCATTTAACACCCAGGTCTGGCTCTGAGTAGGTGTCTGTAGTTGAATGTCAACAGGCTCAATACAAACTCCATAAAGGCAGGGACCCCATGCTATGATGACAAATGCCTTGATTTCAGAGAAGGAGCAGAGCCTGTCACACATTGAAATAGGGGGATAGTGTTTCCTGAGGGACCTAAGAGGGGAAGAAAGTCCAGAAGAAAAGTTACTATGTTTGAACGTGCTCAAGGGCATTTTGTTCCTGAAAATGCTAAAAGGGCATCAAGTCACAGTGATACCCATGTCTCCAAGGGTCCCATTGACTTGGAGCAGGCATCATGAAGAACTTGCTGGAAATGCAATCTTAGCCTCTGCCCCAAACCTTCCCGGTCAGTGTCTGAATTTTAAAAGGTCCTTAGGTCATTCACATGTACACTGGAGTCTGGGAAGGGCTGGTTTGTCTCCCAACACCATTGGAGGAGTAGAGAGTTGAAAAAACGGTGTTCAGGAGGGAAGAGGAGAGAGGAAAAGGATGAAGGGAGATGCAGAGAAAAGAAGGAGAAGACGAGAAAGAAAAAGAACAATGAAGAGAAGAAGGGGAGGAGGAAGAGGAGGGAGAGGGAAGGGAGGGCATGAAATGATGATTGACATTTGGTGAGAGCTCTCACGGCAGGTGCTTCCTGACCCTCTTAGACAATGCCTGTGAGGTATGAACTACCATATTTCCACGTGACTAGCCACAAGTGTGGAGATGCATTCAGACTCCAGGACACATGCTTGTCCTCTGTGCTAGGAGCTGCTGAAACCTCATGGAGATCATGATTTCTTTAAGGGTTGTAGGAAGGCAGCCAAGGCAGCGGCTTGAGTGCAGATTTGGTGAGCCTTGGGTGGTACCTCTGTGTTTACTACAGAGAAAAAAGGGCGAGAGTTGTGTGTGATGGAGGAAAATGAGTGTTGGGGGTGCGGGCCCAGCAGAGACTGTGTAGGAGGGTGGAATGCCCCAGCTTCTTGCTTCCTGGTCCCACCTAATAAGGCCCCATGCCGACTTCTGAGTCGGCACACAGGTGCACTCAGGAGCCTGCCTGGTACCTCACGCTGCACAGAAAGAAGTAGTCCTGATCTGTATCAGAGCCTGGGAACAAACTGCAGAGACACGGTAAGTAAGCATCTGGACCTTCAAAAGGAAATTATTCAGTCCCAAACATGTACAAAGACTTCCGGTTGACTCATGACTGCTACAGATTCGTGCAAATGAAAAGACCACAGAACAAGATGGTGCCGGCTCTGCTGGCTACACTGTGACACTCTCAGAGCTCCTTGGCACTTTTAGAGTCCTTGTTACTGAATTACACCCAGAAGTGACCCCAGGAGAGGCTTTGTTTCCATCTAGTTCCCCTCCCCCCCAACACTGAGCACTACTGCGCTCTTTGTATTGGACACTTTGATATTGCTGTGAGAAAACATGACAAATAAAAGCGACTTTCGGAAAAAGAAGTTGATTTGGGGTTATAGTTCCAGAGCGATAGGACTCCATCTGGTTGGGACAGCATAGACGCAAGCGGCAGACTTGATGGCGGGATCAAGAAGGTGAGAACTCAGATCTCAACCATAGGCGCTGAGAAGAGAAAGCAAACAAGAAACGGGGCAAGGATAGAAGCCCAAAGCTCTCATCCTAACCTATTTCAGTCATGTACCTCTGCCAGAACTGAGGCGTTGCTGAAGCAGCGCCACACTGGGAACCAGGTGTTAAAAAAACAGAGCGTGTGGGGGCCAGTTTTCATCCAAACTGTCACAGTCCTCAAACTTTATTTTATTTCATATTGTTTATATTTGGCTCTATCTTTGTGTGTGTGTGTGTGTGTGTGTGTGTGTGTGTGTGTGTGTGGAACTCACAGAGATCCACCTGCCTCTGCCTCTCTGAGTGCTGGAATTGCAGGGGTGTGCCAGCAAACCTGCCTTAGTTACTTTGTTGTTGTTTCTATAACAGCATACCTGACCTAGTCAGCTTTAGGAGTGAAGGGTTTGTTTTGGTTCATGATGGAAGAGGGATTAGAAAGAGCGGCAAGAAGGCTTATCTTAACTTCTTAGTAAGGATGCCTGCAGGAAGGCAAGCCCAAGGACCCGAGTTTAAGCTTTAGGACCCACATAGTGAAAGAGATAACTGATCCCGACAGGTTGCCCTCGGACCTCCAGCCCTACACTATGACCTGTGTTCTCCCTACACACAAGTAAAACAGAAAAGAAAGGATACAATATGCTGGTAGGCAGGGTTTGCTGGCAGGTATACGAGACGGCTGGCCAGGGAGTAGAGAGGGGGTGCTGGTGCACAGTTCACTTTCTCACTTTTGTCCTGTCCTGGATGCCAGACTGTGGGATGGCACAGTGGGTCTGTGCTCCCCAGTGAGGGCTCTTCGGAAGTGACCTCACAGGTGCAGCCAGAATAGCTTGAGCCATCCCAGGCAGACTTGTGTCTGGAGTGGTGATGGTTTAGAACTTAGTGCTTCTACACAGGTGTGGAATGAAAACATGGCGTGCCTGCTCGGAAACAGTGAAGAGCTTCAAGATGGAGGGCGCTGAGCACAAAGGTCTCCCGAGTATGATGACGTGGGTCTTATGGTCATGGCATCAGTCTCACATCCTGAACCGTACGTCAAGTTTAAGAAATGCCAAACTGCTTTGTTGCTGCAAAACAAAATTAGCCTGGGGCTGATGAGATGGCTCGGTGCTATGGTGTATGCACAGCTTTCTCCCAATAAATAAACACATACACATTTAAAAAAAATCATTGTAGAATAGAATGAGCGTGGCCACATACATGTACAAGAAATTATAAATAAGTAAAACCCGTCCTTGTGTAAACCTTACTCCACCATCTTCAGGATGACTCTGTTGCTGTATTTCTTGAGATGGAAGATGGAAAAAAAAGCTGATTGGTTAAAAAAAAATGCTGAAGCTTGGAATTTGGCAGAAGAAAGGGAGGTGGAGTTTGGGGCTCCTTGCAAGCTGGGGTTGAGGGACCAAGAGGAGAGAAGAAGAGATGACCAACTAAGAGGAGGAGGAAATGGACCAGGCCATGGGCTAGCATGGGAAAGGAGCACATGGCTGGATCAGCGTGGATGGAGGAGATGGAGAAAATTCATAAGTATTTGGGGACCATGGATGGGAGGTAGCTCGAGGTTGGGGCTGGGATGTGAGGTTAGTTTAGAGGGTTAATGTCCCAGGTAAACTATTTTATAAAATACAACACGTGTTTGTGTCTTTATTTGATTGATAGTGGGTTAGATAATACCACCGTAATGATTATAGACTAATAATAAACATTTATTAGGCCATACCTTTTAAATTTACCCCAGCACCATCCCAAACAAAGCCTTCAGGATGACTCTGTTGCTGTATTTCTTGAGATGGAAGATGGAAGGCAAATGTCCACATTGGAAGAGAAGACCTTTTCCATCCTTGCCTCTGTTGGGGTCACCAAGGTGCTGGTGAGTACAGGGTCACACGTCTCCTCTGTGACCTTGGATTTCATGGAAGATGGGGAGGGGGCAGAACATCCTGGGAAGAACAGGCGCTGTGGAAGGAAAATGAGTCATGTGGAAGAACCAGAGACTTTGTTGGATTCCAACTCGGTAGGTATGACCTTATTTCTCAAAGCATGACTGCCCCTGTGTCCCAGGATGGCTGAGATGAGCTCAGATCTAGAACGCAGCACAGCCTCCTGCTAATTCCCTTTTCTCTCTTCCCTTCCTCTCAGCTTTGAGCCCAGAAGAGGCTCCAACCCAAAGCAAACGCAGGTTTTACAGTCTTAGGGGAATGTGTCGCATGTTCCTAACACACAATGCTGGGCAAAAGCAAGACAGGAGAGTGGCAGAGCCTGACTGTGTATGAAACACGCACCACAGCCGCTTCCAACAGGAGGGTCTGGAAGGCTCCTATGGTTGGGTCAAGTGACTTCTACTTCTTCGTTGCTTTGGGAAATGTTCTATGATTAATACGTCTTAAAAAAACTTAATGCTTAAATGTGTGGTGACAAGTGTGGTCTGCTGGGAAGCTTCCCGTGAGTGAACTATATTAACTTGGTCTGTGACAGGATCAAGATAGGAGTACGAAACAGGAGCTTTTCAAGTAGCTTTCCTTGGTAAACACTGGCCTGCCTCTTTAAGAACTGTATCCAGGAGATACATGGGAGGGCCTGGAGGGAGGAGAGGGAAGGGATTGTTATTATAAGCTCAAAAATCAAAGCATATTTAAAGAAAGAGTCATATGAGAGCCTCAAGGAGGGCCAGTTGCCCATACTCCCCGTGCCTCCACAGCCCCACTTCTTTGCTCCTATTTGTCCCTAGAGCAGCACTTTGCACAGGTGTCACTACAACGCCGAGCCTGAGGGTGAGAACTGGAGGCAACGGCACCCCTACAGGGAAAGAGACGGCAAATGTGGTCTGTCTGCGGAATAAGCTAATCACAGCAAGACTGACATTTGTGCACATACACACCCAGTGTCAGACTTTAACACTCAATACTGAGTCAACAGTATTACGTCCAAGGATTCCTGACATACAAGCATGAGCCTTAGCAAGTGTGTGTATGGGTAAGAGCACAAAGAGGACCCAGTGAAAGCTCTCATCTACACTCCTCTGCCCCAGGACACAGAGCAGAGTCACTTCTGCGACGCTAACAGGACTGGGCAGGTTGGCGGCAAACGGGGAGCACTCCAACGGAGACCGACCGCATGTTTTATTTATTTTCTAAGAAGAACGTTCGGAAAGCTGGTGAGGTGGCTCCTGCTGCAAACCCAGCACGAAGGAGGCCAGGGCAGGAGGATCACAGTGTGTTCAAGGCTAACCAGGTCTACGCAGTGAGTTCCAGCCAGCGCTGCCTCAGAACAAAACCAAACAAGGTGAATAAACAAAACAAAGGGTGCTCTTAAGCGAGCCACCAGTGACAGCATCAGTCACCAGTTATGACTCCTGGGTTGTGAAGCCGCAGTGTTTACATGGGGGCAGGGGAGGTCTTGTTTTGCATTTTTTGTTAAAAAAGGAAAGGGAGGAAGAGGAAAAAGCAGAATATGTGTGGAACAATACAGGCATGATGCCCACATGGCATCCTAGAGACACCTACCTCTTGGCTCCAGAAGAAAAAAGTCACCTGTATTGAAAAACTGTCAGGGCGATCGTAAATTACCAGAGTGAGCAAAAGAAACCTAGAAAACTAAGACAGGTATGTCTATTGGTCGGGGTGGTTTGGCTTTTGCTTCAGTAAAAACCACTACCTCAATCTTAGTGTTTTAACAATAACAAATGTTTACTTGTTTTTTTTTTTTTTTTATCCGTACAAAGTCCCTTGCACACTCAAGTGACTCTCTAGCAGCTGTCTCCCCACAGTGCTCCACACTCACTCAGTGGCTTCCCCGTCCTCAACCCGAGGCCTCTACTCTACTCGAACAGTGAGCAGTGGCAGAGGAGGAAAGTTGGGTGCTTGCTTCCTCTGCTCATTAGTAATGCTCACCGTCTCTGTTGCATTTTCACTGGACAGAATCATTCACATACCTGTGTCTGTCTGCAGCAATTCTGGACAGCAGAAGGTATGTTGTGACCAGGAAGGGGTGAAGAAATTGGTAAGCTTGTCTCCTACAGGACGAACCTGAGAATGAACCTGGGGCCACCCCATGAATAAATCATCCTGGTTAGCCTAGGCCCTGGGCTTTAAGTGGCTCCTGTCGTCCTCAATTCTGGAAGCTCCATCCCGAATGCCTGGTTCTGGACTGGCTGTTTTTGTTCCTCTGATGAACAGCCAGTCCTGTGTTGGATACATACATAGTAGAACATCAAGAAGAAAGATACTTAAAACAACATCACTGACCACTCCCTGAAGCCCAGGAGAGAGCAGGTAGAGAAGTTACCGGTGCCTTCATGTGACTGTCGCCTGCACAGCTTGCTTCAAAGCTCCCTTAAACCAGAAAGAAAGTCTGTTGCCATCTGAACCTGTGTTAGATCTAGGAAGCTGTAATTTTCATAGGTCAGAGCCCTGTAGTGCCACCAGGCTGAGAACATCTTGTTGAAAATAAAAATTGTATTGCGCTGAATAATTTATGTTATTAGCCCTAATTATTTTCATGATGGTATTATCTAACCTACTATCATGATTAATAAGACACAGACACCTGTTAGATTTTGTGATTGCCTATTTACCTTGGGCTGGACAGATATTTTTACCTGCACTATCTCAATAACCTCACTATCCACTTCCCAGCTCCCATCCAATACCATCCATCTTAATCATTCTTATCTGGCCTACCTTCCACCCGCAGTCTTTTATATGCTTGCTTGTATTTTTATCTGGGCTTTCCTATCCCATTATTGGAGTCTCTTCTCCTGGCTCATGTGGCTCTTTCTTCTCACTAACCCATTGTGGTGTCCTCCTTCTTCCTCTCTTCCTGTCTTTGTCTATTTCCTATGATTCTCTTCCCCAAAGCCTGGTACCCTCATCCACACCTACCCCATTCTGCCCTGCCAGGGTTTTAGGCCTTTAATCAACCAATCAGGAATAATGTCTTAGGCAGCTTTACACAACAAGGATAGGTTTATCCAGGCAGTAATCAGATCTTGAGGGCCAATAATTAGCATCAAAATACAAGCATCAGACCAAACCCCAATGGCATCTTTTGGTTTCAGAGTGCTGGACACCGCTTTGAATAGTGTTGCAATTATGGTTACAACAGCAGATCCTGCCCCTTTTTAATTTCAAGCCAAGTTTCAACAGGAGAGAAAGAGCAGTGGTTCTGTCGTGTTTGAGTTGGTCTGGAGGCATCAGGAGAGAGTTCGGTTCTTTTCACCAGTCTGTATTTTGACAACAACAGTGGTCAAAATGTAGGCTCTGAATGCTATCTTTGGTTCCGCTCTTTACTGACTCAGTGACTTTATGCATCTGTCTCGTTTCTTTATCTCTAGGTATCTCTAGGTATTACCAGCTCAAAGTTTTAAAATAAATTAATTTATTTAATTATTAATGACCATTCACAAGTTTACATGCACATATATAATTTTGTTCATATATTCCTCCTTTATTTTTTCTTTCTTAATTTTTTTTTTCCACTTCAAAGTTTTATTTGAGGATGAAATAAGTTACCACACAGCGCAGCAGTGTCTGGCCGACGGTGCACTTGCTACGCACCCTGCGGTAGTCTCCGATTACAGGGGACTGGAGAATTCCTGTGCCCTGGGGATGCCAGAGGAACTGTGACGACGAGGTGCAGCTCATTGTTCACATTTTCTTAGAGGTGCAGGTTGCACTGATGGGTGTATAAAAGAAGAGCACGCGTAATTATACAGTCCATAATACTCCATAAAGACAGTAAGCCTTCATGTTGCTGATTTATGAGTTTACTTTACTTGATTTTCTTTGTTTGTTTGTTTGTTTGTTTTTGAGATGTGGTCTTAGTATGTAGCTTTGGCTGTCCTGGAACTTTTAATGCACATCAGGCTGGCCTTACACTCACAGAGGTACACCTGCCTCTACCTCCTGAGTGCTGGGATTCAAGGCTTGTGCTAGCTACCATGCCCAATCCTGGACACTCTACTAGTCCCTTTGTAATAGAGGGTGGTACGTCCCTTTGAACTTGTCGTATCAGAGGGTGACACTGAGTTCCTGACCCTCCTTGCTGCCGCAGCTTTACCATGCCAGGCTTACGGGTGTGTGTGTGTGCTATCACACCCAGGCACGGCCCTATACCTTTAGTTATTACTCTAGAGTGCAGTCCTGCTCATATTATTTAAAGTGGACTGCAAAGCAGTCTGCTTTGTTATCCTGACAGCACCTTCGTGCACCTGGTGATTACATCTCTTGATTGCACTAGGATCTCATGTCTCATGATTGACCTGAGCCTTCTAGGTTGTATAAGTGCACCCCATGATGCTTGCAGAACAATGAAATCACCTAATGACACATCTCAGAGTGATCCTAGTCCTGTCATTAGGTGACTCATGACTGTGCGTCATTTATGATGGTGCCTGGCAAGCCAGAAAAAGCTTAGAGTTGAGGTCGCAGTGGCTTCAGTGGGCTCTGGTACAGAGCCAACAAGGAAAGAGAGTGGAGGACCATCTGTGTTCTAGTTGGCTTAGAGGAGACAGGATGAAATCGTGTTCTTTTCACCAGTGAATACAACAGCCTATAATTAAACTCTCCTTGTTCTTTTGGGCACCAGGGATGTCTGTAAAGCAGAGAATGAAATCCAGTAATAGAATTTCATGAATGGAAACAGCAGTGTCCTTCTGAATGGGGACAGAGCAAAGTGAACTTATATTGCTGCTGCTCTTGTAACATGGTCATGTGTGGCTTTGTCTAAACGGGAAATCATATTTGTGGTGTGTTTTCCATTGTTTTAAAAGTCTATAGGACCTTGTAATAATTTCTGGATCTATTTAGCAAGCTCATTGGTATGCAAAGACACTGCATTCTGAACTAGGAAACTATTTTTTTTGCCTAAGAAATAATTTTCTCTCTCAGGCACTGATGCTATAGATCAGTGGTCCTACCGACTTGGACCAGTATGGGACACTTACCTCCTCATTGCTGTCCTCCTGTGGCAGTTCCTGCCAGTCCCAAAAAGTTCAGGGCTGTTCTAGGCAGCACTCCCCCCAGTTTCTTACCATTACAGGTTCACCCTTTTTTATTTTTGAGCCACCCTTTGCATGTTTCACATTATTAAAGCACTGCCTGTATCTGCAAGAAGCTTTGCTCGAGTCGCTGAAACTTCTTTACTATTTCACATTTATGGTGTCAGGTCCTGGCCGTAACAAAGGAGACACCTGGGCAACTGAAGAAAGCAGATAACGCCTCAGCGTCCAAATACCACTTAAAGAGTGGCAGTGCCCGCTGGACAGGGGGTTTTCCTTCCGGTATCGATCCCCAGCACCCTGCAGGTGCCCTGTGTCCTGTGCCCTGTGCCCTGTGCCTCCTTGTCTTCCTCAGAGTGTGTTGTATGCCATGAGACCCTCTAAATTATATTGGCTCAGCCACTCTCCAGCATGCTATGGTCCTGCCCACCCCCCTCCCTCTGCTTCCGGGATCTGGACAGACTTTCCCCAGGATCTGGTCCCCCTGGCCCTTGGCTAGCTCCTCCTCGCATCTGGTCCTCTGCAGTTCCTTCCTGGCCGGTCTCCCAGTGTAGAGCTTATTCCTGGCCCTCCGCCCTAGAAGGATTCAAAGACAGACCTCAAAACTGTAGCAGCTCCCCCTACAGGACAGAGGGGGGAATTCTTAGGGTCCTAGAACTCTGAGGAGGGACCCATGTATTCCTGCGCAGACGTCCAGCAGCTCTCAGGCAGGGGGAAGAGTTCTCCTCAAATCCCACCCTTACAAACTGCTGTGAGTCTGGACGTCCTCTGTCATCGCAAGCCAGAGAATGACAAGTGTGCCTCACCCTACTTTATTAAGTCTTGTCAGAACTGGAAATTGGAATAGTGTGTGTGTGTGTGTGTGTGTGTGTGTGTGTGTAGGCCTAAAGTCTACATTGGATATTTTCTCCAATAGTTCTCCACCTTATTTTTTGAGACAGGATCTCTCATTGAACCCAAATTTCTTACTGGTTTCAGCAGACTGGTTGGAGGCCAAGCTCCAGAGATCCCCGTCTCTAGCGTCCTCAGGGCTGGGAAGTCAGGCCCACACTAACACATCTAGCTCTCACATGCAGACTGGAGATAGAACTAAGTCTTCACACCTGAACAGAGAGCACTCAGGTCTCAGACAAGCGCTCTGCCGTCCGAGTCATCTTCAGTCATCTTCCCGTCTCTTACCTTTTGTCATAGTCAGGGTTCCTATGGCTGTGATGAAGACCATGACCCGAAGCAACTTGGGCAAGAAAGGGCTTGTTTAGTTTTCACTTCCACATCACAGTCCATCTTCTAAGGAAGTCAGGAGAAGAACTCAAACAAGGAGGGAGAGGACCTGGGGGCAGGAGCTGGTGCAGAGGCCATGGAGGGAGGCTGCTTACTGTCCTGCTCTCACAGCTTGCTGGGTCTGCTTTCTGATAGAACCGAGGACCACCAGCCCAGGGACAGCACCCCCCACAGAGATCTGGGCACTCTGATGTCAGTCACTGATCAAGAAAATAATCTACAGACTTGCTTACAGGCCAATCTTAGGGGGCCATTTCCTCAGTTAAGATACCCTCATCTTAGGTATGTCTAGGTTTGTGTCGAGCTGACAGAAACCAACCATCACACATTTCTTCCTTCTAGTTCTCCATTTCTTAGTATAATTTTTGTTGTTGTTGTTTTTAATAATCAGACCTATTTTCCCTGGTCTCTGCTTTTGGATGTGGTTTTCTCCTCCTCCACAAATGTTTTTCCTTCCTTCCTTCCTTCCTTCCTTCCTTCCTTCCTTCCTTCCTTCCTTCCTTCCTCCCTCCCTCCCTCTTCCTTCCTTCCTTCCTTCCTTCCTTCTTTCCTTCCTTCCTTCCTTCCTTCCTTCTTTCCTTCCTTCCTTCCTTCCTTCCTTTTTTCTTCCTTCAAGACAGGGTTTCTCTGTGTATAACCTTGGCTGCCCTGGACTCACTTTGTAGATCAGGCTGGCCTCAAACTCACAGAGATCCGCCTGTCTTTTCCTCCCCAAGTGCTCAGATTACCCACCCAGTTAAGTTCCCTGTTCTTTAAGGATTCCTGCTGAGCTCTGTGCCCAGAATCCCCTCTGTTGTGTTGGGCTCAGGCCCACCTTGGCTTCTTCCATCTCTCAGTTCTCCTACCAGGGCCACAGTCCATGGCACCTGAACACAATGCCAACCCTTGTTGTTCAATTCTTGTCATAAATGCCCTTGAACTTCACATTGTCTTTCTGGGCTCTCAGTTCCTGCCTCTCTTCATCTTTCCCTCTTGTGTCTGCCACCGTTCCCAGGTGTTCTGTGGACAGGAAGTGCTCAAAAGCTCCAACTCAGGCTGTTGTGTGTGAACAGCCTAAGGGACTGTCCTCCAGGATGGCCTTTCTGAATATGAAGGCTCTACAAACCCTCTGAAATTGTGCAAAGTATTTGGCACACACATTTTTATCCTAAGAGGGTTTAAAGATTTCTTTCGCCTCAAATGAGCCTACGACCTCAAAAACACGGAGAAGTTCTGCCCCAAGGTCCAGCAGAGTATGACAGATGCATGAGAGAGCCCAGTTTTTTCATCTGCCGGCTGACCTAACGACAGGCACTGGCTTGTGCACAAGCTCAGGGAATGGTAATTCCTGTTTCAGTGGCCCTGCCCCAGCCTCAGAAACACTGCCGCTCCTGCCCCCAGGTCCCAGGTCAGGGGGTTCAAACTGGAGTCATCGGTTAGGCCTATCCCAGGGAAATTTCTTTTAACTTGTTTACTGTGTGTGTGTGTGTGTGTGTGTGTGTGTGTGTGTGTGTGTGTTGGGGGCTGTATGCCTGAGCATGAGTGTGGACAACTTGCTGGAAGTAGTCAGTTCTCCCATTCCCCCACTTGGTTCCTGGAATCCAACTCAAGTTGTTAGGTTTGGCAGCTAAGTTCCCTGTTCTTTAAGGATTCCTGCTGAGCTCTGTGCCCAGAATCCCCTCTGTTGTGTTGGGCTCAGGCCCACCTTGGCTTCTTCCATCTCTCAGTTCTCCTACCAGGGCCACAGTCCATGGCACCTGAACTCTACTCTCTGAGTCACCTTGATGTCCCTTGACAACTTTAGAAAAATGTAGATTCCTGGGCGCCATTTCCAGTACAAAAGGAGAGCAATTGCTGGGTGAGGGCCTGGTTCTTGGCACCTTTGTCGAGTGTCCTCTCGGATGGTTCCAGCTACCAGCAAGGCCTCATCATTCTGTGTGCTCACAGGTCTGTGGCCTCCACTTCGACAGTCACACTCACCTCTGTCTTTCTCGCTCTGGGAGGTGCCTACTCCCAGAGTTGAGGCAAATTGCTTAAGCCTTTGAGGGACTGTGGGCTGCAAAACCTTTCAGAACAAAGGACGGAGTATCTTCATAATTATGTCCAGGCCTAGATTTAGGCCATGGCTCACGTGGCCTCTTGAACTTTAAATAAATACCTATTCTGTTCCTTGTTTAAACAGGTGTAACAGCCCTGGCGGAGACTGGATTCATCCGGGCAGGAAGGCAGCTCCCACAGCTGTCAGACGCACTCTGCCCTTTCATTTCTTATAAGAGAGGAAGCTAATTATACTGTCACTGAGAAAAATAAATGTACAACTTCTACTGAAGCTCAACGAGGAGCAGCAGGGTAAGCCTCCTGTAGGCTGCTCGCCAGCGTAGCTCAGTGTTCACCCGGGTGGCACAGGCACAGGGGCTTTGAGGCCGTTGCAGTGAGGCGACTGTAGGCTGGCAAAACTGTCCCCAGAAACAGTCTCTCTCTCTCTCTCTCTCTCTCTCTCTCTCTCTCTCTCTCACACACACACACACACACACACACACACAGCTCTCACCTCCTATACAAGGGTGCTGTCACCCAAGCACGACTACTTATTTCCGTGGACTTCTGTTTTGCGGTCCCCCTGTTACATACAATGCCTGGACATTTCGTGGTTTTAGCATCCCCAAGCCTCCAACTCTGCTCACCCGCACAGGCTCTGCTCGGAGGAGCACGGGAGGACTGGGACTATTCACCACTGCCACAGCTACAAAGTCAGTGCAGCCACAGTCCATACCTACCTCCTGCGGAGACTGAGCAGGGCTGGATGCCCACGCCTTCGCTGAACCTGGCCACTGACAGACGCTTCACGCTTCCGTGATGGTTGCAATGGGGAACCAGGGCTGAGAATCAGTGTATCAGGGCAAAAGGTCCATCAGCTGCATCCTTACCTGGGGACTTCCTCTCCCTCCGAAGTGGGACCTCTGCCATGTCACAGCAAACTGAGCTTTCCCCTTCCTGGTCTTTGAAGTGAAGATCAACTGACACACAGACCTGCAGAAGCTCATCCAGGTTCAGTGGCACACACCTGCAATCCCAGCACTCGGGGAGGCAGAGGCAGGCGGATCTCTGTGAGTTGAGGCCAGCCTGGTCTACAAAGGGGGTTCAGGACAGCAAGGCTACATAGAGAAACCCTGTTTCGGGGAAAAAAAAGGCAATTAGAAGTTCAATTTGCCAGTAGTTTCTCATCGTGCCACTGGCGAGAAACTTTCAACGGAAACCGTATTTGTAGCCGAAAGCAGTTTTGTGAGCAGCAGTAGGCTGGCTGCCTTCATGGGAGAAATGGGAGAATCCCCCCAGGAAAGAGAACCTGCTGCCTGGGAGCCACTGTTCCTGGGGCTGGACTGGGGTGAGGCTGAATGTGTGAGCTGCTCTCTGAGAAGGGGCATAGGGACTTGGCAAACAGAAGAGCACTGGGATTTGCCAAGGACGAGTTTGTGCAGCTTCAGGGAAGTCAGCTAACCATTGTAAGCCCCAGCTTCCTCCTCCATGTAAAGCTCATCACAGTACCTCCCCCAAACACTTCTTAGTGGTGATATGACAAATGTCAACTCTTGAAATGAGAGAATAAATAGGAACACGGCTTTATTTTTCACGTTGTACCAGGGTCCCTGTCAAACCCCAAACAAGGATTGTTCTCTTTTCTCAAGCCGTGTCAACAAGCTGATGGACATTGTGACATCTTACTGTAAAAAGCAGCCACAACTTCAGTGGCTTAAAATAATGCAGATTTATTAGGATACAGTGCCGGAGGTCAGAAGTCTGAAATGGGCCTCACTGGATTCAAATCAAGATGTTGGCAAGGCCTGCTCCTGCTGGAGGCTCTCAGGGAGAATCCATCTTTTTTACTGTTCCAGCTTTTTGAGGCTTCCTGCATTCCTTGGCCCATGGCCTCTCCTGTCATCATCAAAGCCAGCAATTTGGCATCTTCAAATGTGTCTGTCACTCTCCTGCCTCCCTTCTGTACTTACAAAGGCCCTTGTGATTACATAGGGTCCTCAAAGATCACTCAAGATAATATTCCCATCTCAAGACCCTTGACATAGTCACAGCTGTAAGCCTTCTTTGCCAGGAAGGGTGACAGCCGCCACTGTCCATTATTAGAAAGTGGACCTTCTGGGGTAGCCATTGTTTTGCCTGAGAGTGTAGTGAATTTAAAGGTTTCACTCTTCCGATCCGCCACCCCTTAACCTTTGACACTCACTCCTACCTGCTTAGTAACAGATGTTGGTGGAAAGCTCAAGAAAACAGTCAACAAACAGAAGAGTCACAGTTGGGGAACGCGGTCCTTCCCTGCACACAGACAGGAATGTGTGAACCTGTCTGCTTGCAGCCGCGGGCTTACAGTTCCTGACACAGCAAGGCGGTACTTTTCTCTTGTAAAATCATGCCTAGCCTGTTTGAGGGCCTGAAGGGCGGAGTGGCAGTCTTCTGCAGGAAGCTTGATCTCCCAGGAGCCTGAGGACCGTCCCTGGGGTGAGCACTTGACTGAGACCAGCCCTGCTCTGAGACAGGAGCAAGCAGGAAGAAAAGACTCCAGTGTAAGACTCCAGTACATAAAGACTCAGTTCAGAATATGTGACTTTTAAAATGCTTTTCTGGGGAGTCAAGAACTCAGATGTGGAATTTGGACTGGAAGCTGGAACTCTGTGGGAGGTCTGCGAGGATGGAGGATTTGGGTATTTTAGGCCTCCACAACAGAAAACAGGTGGTTCTCAGCCGCGTGGTGGGGGAGGCAGGAGGGAAGAAGGGGGGTGGGAAACAATGAGTGGGCAGGCTTCTGGGAGGATGGGACTCAGCCTCCCAGACTGCTCCTGGAGAGGAAAGAGTATCAGGTGAGGTGGTGCACCTTCCTGGATGTTGTAGGGGACAGCATGGACTGTCCAGAGGCCTGGGAGGGACCTGAAATCCGCACTGGCAAAGGCTTCTCCGCACAGGAGAACCACTGTTCGGCTGTGAGGCCTTGGAATGAGAGACACAGAGAAACGGAAGTCCAGCCAAGCCTGGACGTCCCACAAAGAAGACTAGGAAGTCCAGTGGTAAGCCCTCCTTCCGAATCCTTTGGAGCTGTGATGTGGACCCTGCTTCTGAAGCCACGAGTGCAGCCCGAGGCAGGACCAGCTGAGCCTGTGACAGGCTTTAATTATTTTAGGGTAAGAAATGTGTGCCTTGTAAATACACCAGATGTCTTTCTTTTGTTTATTTTAATTTTTTGTTTGTTTTACTTTTTGTTGTCATAGATGTTGTTGTTTTAGTAAAACTTAGTAAATAAGGAAAGGGTAGCAGGGCCCTTATCCTTGTTTGGGAAGGCTCAGCTGGAGAACCAAAGAATCCTTTTACAGTACAAGACTCTGGGGAGGTAAATCATGAAAACGTCATAAATCAGGATCCCAGAAGCGGCTGCTCTGGGGTTCCCTAAGGGAGTTTTAATAACCTCTTCAACAATTGGATGGATGGGGGAAATGACAATTTTAGTGGCATTGTAGAGGATAAAAACGGAAACATCCTCCTGTTATAGGCATCAAAATGGGCAATCCATCCAAGCTCCACCTTCTTTCACAGGCCCAACAACAATCCCAGTACAGAGCTTCCTGGGTAACAGGAAGTCCCCCATAGGTCCCCCAAAGCCTTAGGCCTTAGCTGACCATTCTCCCTTTATACAAATACACTCCTGCAGTCTGCACAGCAGGTCTGCCTGGCATCAGTTAGCACCAACTTCTGGCAAGTGGATTCTTAAACAAGGTCAAGATGCTCTCAGTGTGAGCATTTAACATGGTCTATAAATGAGCATCCGATGACTGCTTACTTCACAGGACAACCAGACTGGAGATGCAAATTGTGACGCTGTGACCCAGGGATAAGCCTGTGACCAGAATCAAGTCCAAGGGTCCAACTCTCCTCATCTCACTCAAGTTTCTCAGCCAAACACATAGAAAATGGATTTCCAGGGACGGGCAAGTGACAGAGAAGTCCCACTGCTTTTGTTCTAAGATGTCCTTAAGACAAAACAAGCAAGCAAGCAAGCAAGCAAACAAAATCGCACTACTTCCCTTGTTCACGCTGTGGGGAGAAGTTCAGGGCTAGAAGCTAGGAACTAAGAAACAAATTTGAAGACAAACACTTCAAACCGTCTAGAGAACTTCCCCAGAAAACACAGACCTTGTTTGGCAACTAGTGAGTGATTCAAGCCCACTTGGAGTTTCCAGGGAGGAGAGTTTCCTTTGAGCACCACAGATAATTTTTCATCTGGCAAAGGGGTCTTGAACCAGCAGAAACCTGGATGGCCACAGGGAAATGGGTTTCCATCTGATCTTGTTCCCCAAGCCATATTCACCAGGGGTGGCAAAGACAGGAAGCCTACCGTCTATAGTCACATTTGATTTTGTCCTTGCATGACAAACGGAGGACAGTAAGCTTAATCTGGGGCCCCTGAAACCCAGAGGGCTGACATGGCCACGAGAAAGGCCATGCACCCACATAGGACCAGATGTGGAAGACATTCATATAAGTTGAAACATCTTCCTGGGTCTGGCCCTGCCAAAGGGGCAGCCAGGCAGGCTCCCCTGGATCGAAGCCGTGCTCCTGTCCATCTCCTCCCTCCTTACTGCAGATTCATTGTCCTTCCACGGTAAGCACGTGATTGCTCATGAAGCCAGCCAGGTCAACCGCCCTATTAGATGGCCAGCTATGAAGGACCAACCTCCCGTCAGAGCCCACCTGGTCTTCGTCCTTGGGACCAGTGTCACCCCCTCCACGGTTTTTCTGCGTGATGTCCTCACCCGGGCTGATTGTCCTTTATCGAGACCACAGAGGTGGCCCCCTTGGTGACCAGCGAAAGCCACGCAGTTTCCCCGGATGGCCACGCGGGGGCAGGAGAAAGGCCCAGAGGCTCGGGTCAACCCAGCTGCTGGAGGCGCGCAGGGACGGAGCTGGCGCCTGAAGGCGGCTGGGGTCCCCGGGAGCCCAAGAAGGACAGTGAGGAGTCTCTGCCGGAGCCGCACTTGACCCACGCCAGCCGCCCTGCGATTGCCCTGGGCCCCGGGTTCTGCTGGCTTGGCGACTCTCACCGAGTCCTGCAAGTGGTCGCAAGGGAGCTCTGGAAGATCCCTCCAACCTGCACATGGACATTTCATCCTGGGAAGAAAGGTGCCCAGTCCTCCCCCCCTTTCTCTTCTGCCTCTGTCTGGTAACCTCTCTGCCCCAAACTTGTGGCCAATGTTACCCGTCCACCTAACCCCAACCTCTCCCCAGTGCACTTGACTGCTGAGCCATCTCTCCAGCCCCCCAGCCCCCATTTAATTCTTTAATAAAATATTTTCCAACTCGGCTTTGATTCTCTGACGATAATTATTATTTTTATTTACTGATAAGGTAAAAAGTTTAATGTCCCTTCAAAATAGACCTGGCTCAAAGAGGTTATGAAACTGTTCTGATGCTAACAAGAAAAAGATTTTAAAGGCTTTGAGAGGAGACAACGCGAAAAAAGGCTGGGGAGATCAGCGGAGCCAAACCAAAGCCCTTGCTTTGCTCCTCTGGACCTATCCGAAGTTGTGTCTCAGTGGGAGGAAGCAAGGCTTGTCTGGAGGCCCTGTGTGAGGGCTCCGGGTCCTACTGTCTCCAACCTCTCCTCGGCAGGGAGCGATAACATCAGCGTCCTAGCGTCCTAGCGTCTAAACAAGGGACAGTGAGGCTCCTTCGTGGCACTGTGGCCCGGGGCTGCGAGGGTCTGCATATGTGCTTTGTTCCCTCTATGGCAGATGCGGACACCCAGTGTCCGCTTCTCCAGCAGGGCAGTGGCCCAGGCCTGCGGATTTTCCACTCTCCCTTCTGCTGGCTTTCTCCCTTCACCCTCCACGCCTTGGAAATCCCGCCATTCGTTTGCATCTCCAGCAGAGGGTAGGCAGGAGAAAGAAGAGCTGAGAAGCTCTTGCTAGAAGGTCTTGCTTTTCTCAGTTGACTCCTCCAGGGTTTGTGGGAAAAAGAGCTGCGCTGTTGGCTGAAATGAGATTTGGGGATTATCTGTGGATTTAATCTGGTCTCACATCTATCATCTCCTCAAATAATTAAGAGATTACTAGTCACATTCAGAAGTTGCATTAACCTCACGGAATCCACAGAAAAATCTAAATAGGCTTAAATTCTATCCTGGGATCCAGAATGTTAAGTGCGAGCTACCTCCAGATAATCGCCCCTCCCCCGGGGGCGGAGCCACAGCAACACCTAGATGGGTGAGTTGACTTGAAATATAATAAATATGAAGGCGAGAACGGCCCAAGTCGGA
This sequence comes from Psammomys obesus, assembly GCF_907164565.1. Lineage (NCBI taxonomy): Eukaryota > Metazoa > Chordata > Mammalia > Rodentia > Muridae > Psammomys > Psammomys obesus. The sequence goes on along the minus strand of NW_026596463.1, from coordinate 4,816,934 downwards.
AGAGGGTTGGCTGTGCAACACTGATGGTCTGCAGCTTCTCCGGTCTCCGAGGGAAGATTATGATCTGGAGGTGTTGAGAAGTGCCTTGCTTTCAGGGAGAGGTCGAATCGTAGAGCAACGGGCCTACTCTGTCTGGTGGAGAGCGTTCTGGGCACAGAGGCTCCCGTGGGGACAAAGAAGGAGGGTAGACAGCTGAGGTCAGAGCCACAGCGAGAACCCTACGCTGACCGCGCAGTGAAAATGGTGTTGGTCCTGCACCGTGCTCAAGAATGTGCCGGTAACTAGATTCTGCGCTGCCATGGTGGTTAACAGTTTCCAGAGCAACTGTCCTTTGCTTGATCTTCACAGTAACTATGAGGCAGGAGAGTTCAGAAAGTTAAGAACAGAGCAGAATGAGAATCTAGGCCTAATGGCTCTTTCATTTGCATGCCATCAGATTTTTTTTTTTTTTTTTTTCAGATAGGGTTTCCCTGTGTAGCCCTGCTGTCCTGGAACTCATTCTGTACACTAGGCTGGCCTTGAACTCAGAGATCCGCCTGCTTCTGCCTCCCGAGTGCTGAGATTAAGGCATGTGTCACGACTGCCTGACTGAGTGGCATCAGACTTTGTAACACACCGCAGCTTCTGATTTGACTACATTTTCATCCTTGCTGTATGCTTTTGAAATGACTACAACAATAAAACAAGCTCACTTAACACAAATCCTAATCAGGAAAACAAAACAAAAACAAAAACGAATGCCATATAAATACTGTCTTTCCTTTGGAATTCAATTTCGCTCCTTCTGCTCTACCTACTGACTGCATTTTTCCTCCTTTATAATCAGCAAGCCTTAGCCTAAGCGTGTTGGGCAGTGTCCCCAAGTTACTCATAAAATACCATGTAGAATCCTCTTTGTTTCGTGGGGCTTCCTTTCTATGCCTGGAATCTGAGCGGGGACTGGGATTTTCCAAAGAAATGAGTAAGCTCACCCACGAGTCCCCAAGCACAAATAAAATGTTTAGCGTGTAATCACTTCAAATTTTTATTCTCTCCATTGATATTTTTAGGAAGGTTTATTGAAAAAGTGCTCTGACATACTCCACATGCTGATAGTCAGAGCCAATCAGCACCATCCATATTTTGGAATGCAGTTGTGGTAGAGACCCCCCCCCCAAGTGTTTCCTTGAACCTCTGCTAGCCTGGAGGTGGGGGTAAGGAGCAGCAATATTATATAAATATCTGCGCTGAGTTCTTGGCTGGGAGTGCACGATGGCCATAGATGGCGAAAGGTACATGCCCCTGAGACACAGTTGTGGAACATGCTAATATGCACGTGTCTCTGTTCTGCTCCCAAGAAGCTGGTGTGCAGATGTGAGGGGCTGGGGTGGTGGGCGCGCTGCTGTCTACAGTTTACATGAGGTCTAATAGGCCTCCAGAATGTGTTTAAAAGGCAGTGTGCAGGATGAGGCCCCCAAACCTTCTTTGACGTAACTGTCTTTCTTTGGAGACGCATCTTGAAGGGAAAGATGAAGATTTGAAAGGGGAATTAATTTTCTCCAACAGATTTTTAATTTCCCCTGCACTTCATAGGAATTCTTTAAACACAACAATGGCCATAGCAAATCCATCTCATTGTGGATTCCTACCTGAGCAGAGTTTCTGTTTCAGAGCTGCGCATCCCTCTGTGGTTTTTGACCCTGTCTAGCCAATTCTGTCTAAGCTGCTGCTGTGAATGGAGAAAACACACACACACACACACACACACACACAAAATCGAGAGCTTGTTTTGTTTTTTTCTTAGTTTTCATTATAAAAGTTGAGCTTGGGTAGCCTGTCATAATTAAAATATGATTTCCTCTGTATTTTCTGTGCTCAATGGACTATACTGAGTATGATGCATTCTGAAATGTGGTACAGTGAGGTGAGGAGGAGAGGATGTTCAAGGCGATTTTGAAAGATCCAGTGTCCCAATATGGATGCTGGACAGATGTCACGGTGGTTAATAAATTTGCTACTATCTTCTAAATGCGCTCTTCCTAACACCACTCCATCGTTAGAGATTTACAGTCGCTATAATTTATGTTAACTTATATCTGGGACTTTTTTTTCCCTCCAGTGTTTGGCAGCCAACTGCTGGCGTCCTGGCATGTTTTATATTAGTCAGCAGCCCTCTTAAATTATTTCTATGAAATGATTTACAAAGGATTACAAATTCTTATATGGCATTTACAGTTAATGATTAGGCAGAGAGATATATAAAAATATGATTGGTCACATATGTAGCTGACTTGTGAGGCTCAAAACTCTGTGTGTGCTTTATAAGAATTGTTTTTAAAAAATATATTCTAAGGCTTATGTATTTTTCCAGTGAAAGACAAAACATGTGCAAAGGAATGGGGGGAGAAAGACGTGCATGCTCTCCTGGACTCTCTCCTCTAGCGAAACACTCACAGCGTTATTTTCTGTTTCATGATCGCCATTTTTAGGAACTGTTGAGCCGTGTAAGATCTCACGGCTGATGATGGTGACAATCTGTTGTTTCCTATTTAAAGTTCAATATATAACATTTTTTCTAAGATTTTTATTAATGATATTAATATCTCTCACAGAAAAAGAATTAGTAATGAGATTACAGGTTCCAAACACAAGGAGAAATGAAACAGAACACTGCCTTTGTCGTTTGCCCATCTCCTCTTCATTTCTCTGTGGTGGTGTGAAGTCTCTCAGATTTCTATATTTGATTTCATTTATTACCCAGGAAAGGCAGACCCAGAAGAGCAGCCCAGAGGGCTTCCTCGCAATTTTATTTATGTGAAAGGGACACCCGTAGGACCTCTTTGCATCTGAGACAGATATTTCTTTTCTTCTTCCCTTCTTCTCTTGGTCTCTGCAACTGTGGCAGAGACAACTATTTATGATTCGTGTCATGAAAGGCTGTTTTCTCTGGGGGTACTAAAAAGTCTTAAAGTTGTTTTAGAGACTGGCCACAACAAGGACTGATCTTCCTTCATGCTGTAAAACAAAGTCATTGTTAATAGTCTACAACCGTAATAAACTGTTAAAAAAGGAATTTACGATGGCCGGTCATTATCCTCCCAAAGTAATGTTGTTTTGCGTCTGCCCTTGTCAGTCACCCAAGGAGTCATGTAAGGAATGGCAAACAAAGAGAGTGGTCTGCGTCCACACAAGGGCCCAGGCAGATTGCCTGGGTAAGGCCTTGTCTGGTAGTCCCTTTAGCACCATCTGGAAGCCACAAAATGATAGCCACACACAGGCGTACTTTGTACTGATTGGCTGGAAAGGCACCAGTTTGTGGGGAATAAGTTGGGCTGAGAACTGGAAAATGATTTGCATAGTTGTCTGCAGATTGTGTGGCGTGCCTGGAGTAAGGGGGTGGCAGATTTTGATCCTGTAAGTCCAGAGATGTTCTCTTCCTTTCTTCTCGTCACTCACAGGCACTTTTCTTTGCTGAAGCTGTATATATTTGGCAAACTTCTGAGATGTCTTTGGGGTCAGAAGGGAGCTGAGAAGGGAACTTATGGCAGAGGACAGAATCCCGTGCCTGTAAGACAACACAGCCGAAGGGACTACTCACCTTAGAGACCCCTGATGTCAGAGAGGTCACTTACAGGCAGAAGTTGTGGAAAGTGACTTCCAGGAAAGAGTATGCACGGCAGAGTAGATGCTAATGGACATCCAGTGGGGGGGGGGGGCAGAAAGCAGGACATCTGAGGAGGAGGCAGACACCTGGTTTGTTTGGATTCCAGCAGCTGAAGATGGAAGATCCCTTCCTAAGATCACACCTTCAGTTCCCAAGCGTTTTCTACGTCTAATGGAAAACCCAAAGTCCACTGAGTGTGCTGAAAAGCAATACAGAGAAATGTAACTAAACAGTAAGTGCCCAAACAGTGTTGATTTCTATGAATGTATTTAGCTTTTTGTGAAATTTCAGAGCAGGCCCTCTGCATCAACCTTTAGAGAGCAAATCATTTTTCAGAGAAAGTGCTAGAATGTCATTGGCAAACTGATAGCTTTCTTTTTCAAGAGAAAATAAATACACATTGTGTTTGCCAGTGTGTGGTACAGGGGGAGGGGAAAGGCTCCCCACTATTTAGGTGAACAGTTCTTAACATAGAATGTGAAAGTAGTGAAAACTGGTTTTAAAATGAAACTCAAAAATGGAAGTTCTACTTTTTTACTCCTTGGCTATTAATTTACACAAGCCTGTTCTATGCTGGCTTCAGAAAGGTGTCAGTGGCCTCGGTGGGTATGGCTTAGAAAGTGGATCGCGATGTGTGCTGGTCGTGCCCATTGCCTTGGAATCCTAGAAAAGATTTGATGTCACCTGGAACATTTGCTTAAGGATTTTAAATTGAAGACAGGAGAAATCCATGTAACAAAATAGTAAGTATGGCCTTCCAAAATCATGTTAACCCAGATTGCTGTTGAGACAGGGGTGCTATTGTGTAGCCCTGGCTGGCCTAGAACTCACGAAGTAGAAGAAACTAAGACTCACCAAGATCAGAGACACCCTATCTCTGCCTCCCAAGCAACAGGATTAAAGGCCTGCATCAGGGATCAGCCAGTGAGCTTTTTGATAAAATTTCAGAGCATGTTTTATGCACTAATGCTTGTGGAAAGTTAGACACTGTCATCACCCTTGCCCCTGTCTAAATCACATGACACAGCCATGCAAAGGCCTTCCCCAGCCGTTATCCAGAGTCCTTCTCAAGAGACTGAAACCGTCAATGGTAGCCTTAGAGTGAAGTGTCTGCTCTTGACCAAACGTTGACATAGAAGTCACGTCACTGAAGTGGACTCAATCATACCCATAGTAATGTTGTCTGGCAAAATAAAACACACTTGCGATATGCAAAGAAGAGAATTGTAAAATTAAATTTCAGAAAAAAAAAAAAAGGCAAGACAATGTTCACTTTTGTGAGACAGCCTATTCCACGGCAAACTATAAATAACTGGAGCATGGGCGGCCTGAGCCAGCAGTTCTCTGGTGAAATGATGGAGAATCTGATCCGTTTCACTATTGAAAACTTACCAGAACTTGTCACTGTATTAGAAAAATAAAAACCCAATAGAATATGGTTTTCTAAAATATTTTTCTAATTATCACCTTGACTTTCTGTGGTTCTGCAAATACAAATAAATAGAAAGTGAAGTTCTTCATTTCTTCCCAACTTCAAATGTAGCTCAATCACGGCTGAATGGAAAGCGCTCTCTGGAGTTCTGAGACAGCAGCCTGGTAAAGAACAGCCACAGGAGTGTGTTGAGAGAGAGCTGCGGCAGCTGCCGGCCAGGTGGGGAACAGTTTGGGGTTGCTGGAGAACGGCGGTGTTTTGGGTTTTCCCCTCACTCAGATGCACTTGCAGTCATTTGTAAGGGGCTGTTTTTTGTGATGGGGCCTGGCTAACAGAGTTTATTATCGAAACGAACACTGTAGCCGCTATGACCATAACCCCCTCGAAGCAAGTAAGCGCTGAATCAACCAGAAGATGGAAGAAAGACTGAAAGTGGCCTCTGGGACCAAGGGTTAGCTCAGCGGTTCTTACCTAGAGCAAGCAACGTCCTGCAGTCCTGGCTCAGGGGTTCTCCTAAGTCTGCAGTCATACTGTGGGCTTGAGGTGAGAGGCAGCACAGGCCTCTGCAGAGCTGACAGGGGCAAGATAGTCCTTGTGCAGAAACCTTCCTCTCTATAAAGTCACTCCCACGACATTCCCCTGTGGCTGGCTGAAGTGCCTCATTTCTCCCCTGATGTGGCCGTTCATCCTTTTTGTCTTAGTCCATTTTGTGCTGTCGAAAGAAAATAGCAGACACTAGATGATGTATAAGGAAAAGAGGTTTATTTGGTTTCTGACCGTCTAAGCTACAGGGCATCCACATCTGATAAAGATCTCCTTGCATCTCAGCATGGTGGGGGAAAGAGAGGAATGCGGGAGGAGGACAGAAAGTGAGCCATGTTTACCTCATTACCTCATTGTAACCAACCCAGTCCCTTGAGATAGAGCCCACTGAGTCCCCCTAGGGGACAGGAAGGCATTAGTCCCTTCTGAGGACAATGCTTTCTTGGCCTATTATCTCTTTTAAAGATGACCTGGGGCTCAAGCCACCAGCACAGGGACTTTTAAGTGGCAACCAGAGCAGTGACCCCTCTGTCTGGTATCTTCAGGGTGGCATTCTGTCCTGGGTGACTGGGATGGATCTAAGATTAAAAGAAGAAATAGAGAAGCGATGAGGTAAGAGTGAAAGGAGGATCATCTCAGATGGCAACTGCCGTGTATTTACAATCTGATCTTGGAAGTGGCTGTCCATAACAAGAGCCTTGTTCTATGCTAAGACCAGGCTACTGCACAGTCCGGGCGTAGTGGCTCAGAAGGACTTCTGTGTGTATATCCTGGGCTACACAGTGATTTGAGACTCCATCTCAAAATCATAAAAATGAATAGGCACAAACGCCAGGAGATTACAGTCAGGAGGTCGCCTGCCTCCTGATTATGTCAGGAGGTCACATATATATTTTATCTAACCCAGTACATCAAGAATTGTTTTAAATATGAAATCATTGACATAGTTTATAATTTTTCATACTGTCTTTGCTATGGACTATAGGGTTCCCCTCACACACTTTCATTCATAGGTTGAAGCTCATAATCCCTAATAGGATGGTATCTGGAGGTGAGTCACTTCGGGGTCACCAAGTTTAGACAAAAACAGAGTCGTGATTAGTGTCCTAGTGTTCTGGCATGCTAATCTTGGACTTCCAGAGTGAGTGTAAATATTAGTGGTTAATGCCCAGTCTTGTAATACATCAGAGGATTCCAATACGACTAGGAGAGGCCACAAGTTCCATTTCACAGCTATTGCACGGACGACCTTGGCTATGGAAAACAGCCCAGAGCTAGGTCTCTCACAGCCTCTGGAAGACTCAGCAGCCCTAAGGAAATCTCCGCTGGAGCTTATGCCATTTGTGTGGCCTGTGTGGCACGGGGAAGCGCTGACTGTGGTAGTAGAACAGCCTCCAGCAGGGCCCTGTTGCCAGGAGGAGGCTCCAGTCACTCCCTGATCCACTCTGGCCTGCTCTCTCAGGTCCTTTCTGGTTTTCCAGGAAGAGCGAGCCCTGCATGCTTACCCTCTGGGATAGGAACCAATTTCTTCGGGCACCAGTGAGGCCCACGGAATAAGCCTTGAGCTATTGAGACTCCAGATTATACTCTACCAAAACCCCTTGGCTCTAATCATTTATTTATCCTCTCAGCTCTTGAACTTTCTTTGTATTATCCCAAAGATCTTGATAGCTCCTTAAAAGCACAGGTATCCTGTTTCTTCCCAGTATGGACATCCTGAGTAACCTCTCTTATTGTCCCCCCTCAGCTCATCTTTCTGACTGGATGGACTCTTGGCAAATGACCACATGTGGTCTGTTGAGACCCCGGGAGTGAGGCCTTCGACCTTAGACCCCAGTAATAATATTGTCAGCTCTTGGTTCAGAAGGAACTCAGACCAAAAAGCTACGTTCTGACTCTAGATGAGCAATGCAGGGTCATCCCAGAGACCTCTAATTTGGAATATATTCTAGAATAAAGCAAAACTCAACCCCTCCACTCCCCTTGGCTCCCAAATCTGCCTGGCCCATCTGGAGCCAGTAACTGTGCACATCAGTCACTCCCGGACCTGACCTGATCTGTGTGCTCCAGTCCTGAACTGGAGCCCATATGTTGTCCTGAAGGCTGATTTGCCTTGGATGTGGAACAAGTTAAATGTTTGTTTAGCTGAGTACGTTGTATGCTATCCGCTTATGCCACAGGCGGGGCTTGTGGGGAAGGCGGCTCTCAGGGCCTCCCCTGCTCTTTTGGGTTTTTTCTAATGCATTGGAGGAGACTACAAAACTGTTGGGACACGTCACCTTGTACCAAGCTTCAAACTCATGATGAAATTAATGTGAGGAAAAATGCCATTAATTATGTCACTAGCTATGAATGGCTCCAGCCAAAGACTTGATTGTCAGATTGATGGCCTTTGCTTTGACAGAATGTGACAATGTATTTGACTTGCATCTTTTCTCACAGCCAGCGTTCTGAGTTGCATTTATGTGAAATTATAATCACAGTGAAAGTCTAGCTGTGTAGCCAGCATGCCCAGGGCCCAGCAGAGAAAATGCTTCCTCTCCAAAAGCATTTAAACGCCACTCACCCTCCTAGCAGGCCTCTTAAAGAGTTCTTGAGTTTCATTTGAGGAAAACACAGCACCCTTTACATTAGAAGTGAGCGGAGCCGCTTTCTGCGTGGTCCTCCCACGGATGTAAGTGGTAAGTCATTTATTTAAAGCCAGCGAAAGTGCCATGCCTGTCAAAGGGGAGGACATTAGTTTCATTCATATGGTGTCTGGAAAAATGGCCTCAGAACCTTCTTTATGAACTTTTGTCCTTACAAAAACACTGTTTATAAAAAGATAAAACAAATGTGAAGGCAGTTTCAAGTGGAGGACTACAAAGAAAACAATCTGTCTTCTGACGCGCAGACCCTATTCCAGGACTTTTATTTTGTTGTACAGACACACACTGTTTCATCAGTGTCATGGCAGCTACATCTTTAAGAGACAGTGTCTGTGCCCCACAGTGTGGACACAGCTTTAAGAAATACGTGATGACACAGATCTCATTTCTATGCGTGATAGTTTGGGCTGCTCTAGCCCTGGGCTTAGCCACACAGCCTGGAAAAACATTCAGGAGGGGCTGGAGCATAGAAAAGTCCCCAAAGCTGCTTGACTGGGATGCAGAGGGTGAAAGGAAAGCTTCTGTTCTGTGTAAATCTGTCCAGATTTCGTGTTTTACAGAGCCAGGCAACACCACTGGTGCCAAGGCCTGGCTCTGCCTCGAGGCCGCTCCAAGAGGCAGAAACTCCCTTGCCCTGAAGTCAGGTTCCATAAAGGCAGAAGTGAATTTCCAACATTCCACTCCGGGTGCACTTTATGTCTGTCGTCTTTACACATGTAGCAGTGAAGTTTGCTCTTGCTTTAGAGATCCTATGGGAACGAAAAGCAAGTAGCATTTTAAGAACAACAGGTATGATCAATTTCGGCATGTGCCGTCATGCTACTAAACTTCTTGCAGCATTTTAGAATGCAACTTGAAAACTGCAGTGCGTGTTTCACAGATACACCTGTCTTTACACACACGCACACACACACACACACAAACACACACACACACACACACACACGGGACCACGTCTTTCTGCATGTATGCATCCACAGACATACAGACCCTGGAAAAACCTGTGTCTCTCTTTTATAACACATTTTTATCATCATTTTTTACCCTATGCCAGATGCCTGTAGGTGAAGGCAGCCACCCTGGGAGGTGGGAAGGAGCATGCAAATCTTCGCAGGGACAAAGAAAGTCCAGACTCAGAGGCTAGGGCTCCCCTCAGCTGAGTTTTGCATTGCTTCTTAGGAGGGTCAGGTGCTTGAGCTGTGTGTCCTGACTGTGATTTTACTGGGAAGGCTGAGGCAGGAGAAAGACAGTTCAAGGCCAATTTGGATTAAAGAATGGACCCTTGTCTCAAAACACAGAAAACAGTAACACCCCCCCCCCAAACTGAAAGCTGAGCTCCTCTGGAAACCACCGAGCTTGCAATTTGCTCGAGAATTCAATGTCCTCCCTTTGTGGGTACCCTGGGCTGCAAGCTGTCTCCCAAGGCTCCTAGGGGGTATGGAGCTGTGTAGCTGGCCTGGTTCTAAACGATGGAGACCTTCGTTCTAAATCTGCCGCCCTACTTGTCTTCTGAAGCCAGAGAGGCCTGGTGGCAACAGGCAAGCAGGCCTATGCTGTCCAAGGAGGACAGTCTTGCAGTTGTGTCGTTGTTGCTGGCACTCAAAGGGTGTCGGGTAGGAGGCAGCAGACTCTTTGGGCGGTGGAGTTGGGGTGGGGGGCGGGGCTCGGAGGTCTTTCCATCAGGCCTCTAAAGGAGAGCACCTTTAAAATTCCTTAACTCCGGAGGACGTTGGTAAGCAAGCCTAGCGCATTTGATCTGACTGCCAGTAAGTCTCCACTTCCTTCTAGAACTAGGAGGCTTGCCAGAGGGGGCGGTTTAGTGCCGTCGTAGAGCAGACAAAATCAATACCTTTTTCTAAGCAAGGAGAGGGGGCAAAGCCCTGTAATCGGCGCTTGGGAAGCGGAGGCGGAAGAATCATGCGTCCCGGGTAGCCTGTGAGACACCTCCCGACCCCGTTTTAAGAAACAAACCCGAAGGAGACAGACAAACCAGCAGAAGTTTAAAACGTCACTAATTTATCACGAAATTCACGAAGCCTGACCTAATCCTAGCGGTTTTGGAATGGGTGCATGTAAAAGGCTGGCTCCGCCCTTCTTTGTGGCCACTTAGATTCTGTGCCCCACCTCCCTGCAGACGACCTAGACCTAAGATCCATCTTGGGAACTGCAGTCCTACCCAGTGTTCCCTGGTTACCGATCTGTTTGGGGTGCGGCCTAAAGGCTGTAACCCTGGCACACCAAGCTTGGTTTTGGCAGGGCGCAATTTCAGACATCTTACCTCATTTTCACACCTTTCTTTTTGGAATGGGCTCACGGGTACTGGCCCACACAGCAGTTTAAGCAAAAATGCTATAATTCTGATTTGGTATAGATTCCATGAGTGTGCTTGCTGCTTAATGCAACACACACACACACACACACACACACACACACACACACACCACCGCATAATAAATAATTCCATTTCTTAGCCAAAGCTCTGGAAATGAATATTGCATTTTCATCTCTTGGCCCACACTCTGAAATTTAATGTTAAATTCCATGGCTTTTAAGAGTTGTTGAAGCCAGTGTGGCGTGATGAAATATAAGTAGTATTGAATCTCAGAAACAAAACAAACCCCAAACCCCAAACTCCTCTCTTTAGGACAGCCTGATTAAAGCAGCTGGAGAAAGAAGAGAGGGGGCTGTGGCGTAGGGAGAAGGGAACGACCAGGTCTCCCTTGCTGTCCTCAGAATGTTCTGCCCATCCCTCCCTCCCAGAAAGAACAAATAGGGCATTGATTGTGTGTAAACATGAGCTCACCCGAGAAGCTTGCACCCCACCTCCTACCAGCTTCACCAGCTACCATCTCTCTACACCGAAACAGCTCCGGACTTTGAAAATAAGCAGTTTATAATTTCCTGAATTGCATTCTTCCGGGAGGGAAGACCTCCCCCCCCATGTGGTGGACAAACTACATCTTTTCTCATTTATAAACAAGACGTTTTCTTCACTCAGATTTTCCCCATTATTCTAAAGAAACCAGGAACCCACAATTTAAAAAGTAAAACCAAAGCAAAAAGGGGGGAATTTTTTTTAAAAAAATTCCCCCATAATTATACAGTTTATGCCGTATTTTAATCTCCAGCAGGCTGAGTGTATTTTAATAAATGCTGGCTATTAGGGCAATGAAAAGAAGTAGACATTCAGAAAATAGTTTTCTTTCTATTCTTGGTGATCGCGTCGCCCTCGCTGGTTTTGTTATTGACTTTTTTTTTCTTTCTTTCTTAAACCTAAGGGGGAATAAGGGGGGGAGTAGAGAAGAGGACATTTGCCTGGACATCTTTGCCTTGGCCAGGGAGTCTTCCCCGGGGGAATGCAAGCTGCCTTTGCTCATCCCCAATGCTGCAAGTATCTGTAGGCAGCCAGTGGCAGGCTCAGCAATCACTGCCGTCATCTCCCAGCCGAATCCCAGGCCAGTCTGGAAAACGCGTGAAAACTTGAGTTTGGGTTCTCTCTCTCTCTCTCTCTCTCTCTCTCTCTCTCTCTCTCTCTCTCTCTCTCTCTCTCTCCCTCTCTCTCTGTCTCTCTCTCTTTCGTGGTTTTTTAATCACTCATGGCCGCTTCCCCACTCACTCTTCACCCTCACTGCAGTCCGCGCTGGGCAAGGGAGAACTGGCTCGCTCTTAGGGGTGGCGTGGCTGTGGTCTCTGCCGCTACTGCCCTTGTCCTGCCTAACGACTTTCCGGAAGGCCCGCTCCCTCCCCCGATCCTCGAGCCCGTGTGCCATGCCGGCGGCTTGGGTGGTCCAGGTGTTCAGGGTGGTCCTTGCGCGCCATCGTGCACCCCGCGGGCACGAGCCTCATCTCGCCCCACTCCCGTCCTTCCCCGAGGACCTCTCAGGGCCTGCCCTGGCCTCGGGCGCTAGAACATTCTGAGCTAGGCAAACGAGGCAGGCGTTGGACTACCGGGGACCCAGCGGGCTGGCCTCTCCCGGCCCCGGCTGTGCAGCGTCCCCTTGGGAAAAGCCCGATCCCGGCGCCCCGCGGGCCGTGCCCGAGCGTCCCCGCGGAGCGGGTGGGTGCTAACTCGCCTCCCCTCCGCGTTTAGCGCTCCTGCCCCTCCCGAGCCCCGAACAGAAGCCTCCTACGCGGGCCTCAGCTTCGAGAACGCATCCAGATGTGGCTGGGACCACCCTGGGCCTCCAACTGTGGCGCAGGCCGCCCCGCGCCGCCCCGAGGTGGGATCGGATATCCCGCGTGACTCCGTGCCGCCGGGCGTGCGAACCTGGCGAGCGGACGGCCCCGCGTCCCGGGCCCCCGCGGCGCCGGTGTCACCCCGCCCGCGGTGCCCAGGGCGCCGGCTTGGTTGCGCGGTGCCAGCTCGCGGCGCTTGCGCGGCAGCGGGCATCCCTCGGTCCCCGGACCGCCACGACACCCGCGAGCGCGCGCGTGGGCCCGCCCCGCGCGCATCCCGGAGGGTCCTCCGCCCGCCCGCGGCCAAGGCGCGGTTCCCACCGGCCCGGGCCAGCGCTTCCTCCCTCGGTCAGCGATCCGGGCCGCCGGTCCAGCTGTCAAAACAGGGGGTGTCTCTTTCATTCTGCCTCACGGAGTCCCAAAGGGGAGCAGGGGGCCTTAATGCTTGTGTTTGGACACAAGCAATTATCCCTAATTATTCTTTTTCTTTTGAGCCTGCCCGTCCTGCGGCCGAGCCCGCCGCGGAACAGGCCCCCGTAATCCTCCCCGGCCGGCGCAGCTCAGTGGGTTCTGTGCGGCCCGAGGCCCGGGCGCTTTCATGTCACTGCGGGTTTAGAGCTGATTCAAACTCATTGCGATGGGGGAATTAACCCCGAGGCCCTGGCTTTCAGGGGCCTCTGATAAGAGATTATACGTGTTGATGGCAAGCTTTTCCTGGCAAAATGTTTTCAAAGGGCTTGGAGTTGTTAAATCAAAGCGCCATTGAATTGCTCGGGGGCCGCCCCCTCGCCCTTCCCCCCAGCTCCATCTCTTTTCCCCTTCATCAGTCCGCTCGCACCGCAGCCCAGGACTGCGCCCCCGGAGCAGCCGAGCCTCTGCAGAGCCGCACACCATCTTGTTTTCGACAGTTTCTCCCCGTGCCTCGCCTGGGGGAGGACTGTTCCTGTAGGTGCCCGCCACGGTCCTCAACCTCCAGGTCCCCCACCCTCGCGCAAGTCCTGGCCAGGAAAGCCTGCCTTAGATGAAGCGCGGTCCTCTCCAAACGTCTGTTCTGTAGAGAACGGAGGCGGCAGGGTGGGGTGATGGAAGAAAGGAAGGGGAGTCTTCTCCCCCACAACCCCTCCTAAAGGTCAGAGGAGTCAGAGGGGAGCCGCGGGGTTAAAATGTGCTGGGAGCAGGCTTTGCACATGCCAGCGAATCCCCTGGTCTTTTTAGGAGCCGGTGGCACTGGGAAGCTAGGGTTAGAGGATTGTCTGGATGTGGATTCTGCGCTGGAGAAAGCCTGTGTTCGGCGAATCCGCGCCAGCTTTAATTTACAAAGGGTAAATTTGTACTTTGCAGCTGTTTGCTTCCATGCAGGCAAAATTTGGACTGGAGATTAAAAAAAAAAAAAAGTCCTTCAGGGGCTCAGAAAGTCTACCCTTGAGAATGGCGAAGCACTTTTAAAAGTAACATATCTAAATATACAAATGTGTTTATTTTGTGTGTGTGAGTGTGCCCTACACGCAAGCCTAGTGGTGCACACAGAGCTCAGAGAGAATGCCTCTGGAGCCTCTGGAATTGGAGTTACAGATGGTCTTGAGTCACCGTGTGGGTGTCAGGAATCAAACCTGGGTCCTCTGCAAAGGCAATAGTACGCTTAATTGCAGAACCCCAACAAAGTCATGTTTAATGCCGAATAGGTAAAACTGTCGACAGCGCCGTTGTCCCTGTCTCTTTATGCTTCCTCTTGCACACTTCCCACACTGCGTCGACCGATTTCTGTAGCTGGACTTCTGATACTAATTTCAGCCTTCTCCAGTGCTCTCCTTTCTCCAACCCTTTTCCCATGTGCTCGCGTGTGCTCACTCTGACATCCTGCCTATTTTCCCTCTGATGCTTGCTTTGGGAGAGGGACAGCGGTGGGATGGTCTGTCCTGCTTGAAATGGAGGGGACTGGGGGAGAGCTGGCTTGCAGACTCCACAGTGCCTTCACTCAGGACTCCTGGCCCAGGCCACCATCGTTGCCTACACTCACAGGCACTACAGTCCTGCAGGGCATCGACTTTACACAGGCCCTGGGTGCTCTACACACTCCCTTCCTGTTTGTTTTCTTCTTGGGACTCTTAACCACTCACATTCATGGACCAGTCCATGAGCTGGTCCAAGTTATAACAAAACTTGGGGCTGAGCTGGCACCCCCTGTGCCTGGCAGCTTCCCGAAGGATAAACTGGTTCCTTTATGGAGGCTGGCTTAGACTTGATGACCTTAGATGGGCCCTGTACAAAGCAAAATTCAGTAATGGCTTTTTGTTTCACATTGCTACAAGGTTTTTGCCTCTGTGTCTCCTAGTAGCTGGCTAATGGGTACCTCCTCCTCCCCTCCATTCCTTCAGATCGTCCTTTTCCTCTCCACTTGTGTTATCTCTAAGGAACATTTTTTAAAATTTTGATCTATTTAAATAATAATAATGTTTAGATTTTTACATTGCACAGACAAAGGTCCCCAAAACAGACAGCTGGTGTTGCATCAGACTGAAGAGCTTCTACACAGCAAAAGAAATCAATAACTAAAGAGGGAAAATATGTGTAAATCATTCATCATATAAGGGAGTGATATCCAAAATATACAAGGAATGCAATAACTCAATAATAAGAAAACAAATACGACAATCAAAAAGATGGTCAAAGGCCTGAGTAAATATTTTTCAAAGAAGATATAAAAATGAATGGTCAACAGATACATGAAAAATGAAAATTGAGCCTATACTGTGAGACCTTCCATTCTGAAAAACAGTGAAGCAAGACAGATATATGGCACCTGCTGTCAATTCCAGCACGTGGAGGAGCCAGCTTGGGCTACATAGGGAGAGTCTGTCTCTAAGAAACCCTAGAACAACAACAACAACAAAAATAGATAAGAAAGTCAGTGTCAATACGGTATGGAGTACACATTCATATTATAAAATTGGTGCAGACAATTTGAGGAATAATATATATATATTATATATATATATAATATATTATATATATATATATATATATATATATATATATATATATATATATATATATATATATAAAGGTGCTTCAAATAACCAAAACTACAGTTACCACAAGATCCAACCGACCTATTTCTGGAGCTACATCTAAAGGAATTGAAATCTCTGTGTCAAAATGATGTCTGTGCTCTCATATTCTTGGCTGCCTTATTCACAATGCCAACTCTAGAAAGAGCTGAACTGTTTGCTTAGGGCTGTGGAGAGAGGAATATAAAAGAGATGGGAGCGACTGATTACAATGAGGTTTTCTTCCAGAAACAGCAAAACATTCTAAAATTGACTGTGGTTATGGGTACACAACCCAGCGGCTGTACTAAAGAACCATTCCATTGTATACTTTCCATGGATGAACTGCACAGCATATGGATCATCTCGGTTTGTTTTGGGCCGCTGGGTACTCGAGATCTGTACAACCGTACAGGGGTTTCTTTGGTCACAGTCTGGAGGCTGTGAGGTCCTGGAACTTGGTGTTGTTCAGTGTCTCGTGCAGGTCTTCTCACTGTATCATACAGGGCAGAAGAATGTCTTGGCAAGATGGAGCAAGCATGCTAGTGTGGCACTCTCTTCCTCTTTTCATAAAGCTGCTAAGGCCGTTTGGGGGCTTCACCTAGAGGCCTCTCCTAATCTTAATTCCTTCCCAAAGGCCTCACCGCCAACTGTCATGTGAGCCTGTGGGCTACATTCCAGTGAATGAATTGTGTTGGGGCAGGGAGGGACATGCACACTCAAACCACAGCGTGGGGAAAGTAACAGGAGAGCTTGGTGTGGCACCTGGAGGTTTCCTAGACAGTGCCAGCTTGAGGAGATGCTTTTTGCATAATGACCCACACATGTATATGCAGAAAAATGGCACTGGGAGAGGAAACAGCCATGGCTCTGGGTATCCAGCGTCCTGCCTGGCTGGTGTGAGAGCAGTGAAGTGATGGAGAAGGAGGGAATCATAGTTGAAGTCATGGAGAGTGAAGTATGGAGGCTGAGGAGAAGATGCTTCTACCCTGAGAGTATGGAGGGTAAAATAGAGAAACAGGACATACAATTGTATTTGTGTATGGACATGCCATGACAGAATACATTATTTTGCATGGTCATTTAAAAAAAAATAAAAACAAAGCTGGGCATCGAGGAGCATGCCTGTAATCCCAGCATTCAGGGAGGCAGAGGCAGGTGAATCTCTGTGAGTTCAAGGCCAGCCTGGTCTACAAAGCGAGTCCAGGACAGCCAAGGCTACACAAAGAAACCCTGTCTCGAAAAAAAAAAAAAATAACAAAGGTTCTCAACTGCAGATAGAAAAGTAAGACAGAGAGATCAGTCAGAGAGGCTATTGCTGGGGTCCTGTCCAGAAACAGAAACTTAGAGAAAAGTGCAACAAAAGAAATTAGTGGCAAACAGTCTGGTTTTGACTGCATTTTTAATTTCCTGGTAGGCAGGGTGTGGAACACAGGAAAAAAAAAAAAACAAAAAACAACAGACTGAAGGATGATATTGGGATAGGGGAATCTGTTGGGAGTTCAGTTTGGGACTTGTCAAAATGGAGGTCTCCATCTGCTAAACCGAGCAGAGATGACTATTAGACAGCGGGATGCATGGATGGGGAGCGCAGGGAAGAGGTGCAGGCTAGAAATGGAAATTTGGATATTATTGCATATTAATTAGCAGCAGTGTGAAGTCAGGCAGGCCTAGGTAAGAGGAGAAGCAGTAACTGCAAAGGCGGGGGCGGGGGGGGGCAGGAAGAGCAGAGTCCTGGTGGCACTCTAACTCTGAGAACTCAGAGGATGCCCCGGCCGGGAGGACTGGGAGTGAAGATACACTAGTATTCCGGAAGTCAAGAGAGCAGGTCGTCAAATACTGCCGAGCGAGGCAGCAGCTATGCGTCAGCTGAAAGGAGCCGCTTGAAGGAACTTGAAAAGGAGGCTTTAGGAGTGAGGTACAGTGAAACTACATGGAGACCCTCATCATAAGCAGAAAGAGTAGAACGGGGTGCTGATGAGTATGGACAATTCTGTCAAAGAACTCTGCCATAAAGATTAGCAAAGCAATCAAGGGAGCTAGCCAAATGTCTTAGAGAGCGAAGGCGCTCTTTGCCAAGCCCGATGACCTGAGTTCAATCCCCAGGACCTACATGATGCAAGGAGAGAACTGACTCCAGCAAGTTATCCTCCAGCCTCCACAAGGGTGCCAGGGCATAGGCATGCAATCTCTCACACACAGCAAATAAAATAACTGATAAATGGGAACAGAATGAGTGTAATTATTAAAATGGAAATTTGGAGGAAAGTAAGAAAAGTGTGTTGAACAAGGGAAATATACCAGGCACAGGCAGACTTTATGTTGTCTTAATGTACGAAGGCTAAACGTTGATCTTACAGAGTACGGCAGTGGTTACCGGAGGCTGAGCGGAGCCTGAGGAAGCAAGGATGGTTAGTGGACACCAGGATGCAGGCTGGAGGAGTAACTCCCAGAGTTCCACAGCCCAGACATGCAGCCCAGAGGCAACTACTGATGGCATATATGAAGCTTCTGACCCTGAACAGTCAGGTTGGCTGTGTGGGATTTCTCTTCTGCAGGTTCAGAAGAGGTGGAAATTTGCACTTAAATGCAGTCAGGGTCTGGTCAGGAGCTGGCCAAGGGAAAAGGGACAGAGATATTGAGGAATAGAAGAGAAATTTCAAGTGAGAGAAGAGGAGAGCACCGGGCTTGAGGGGTGGAAGGGAGACAGTGGGAGGAATGAAATGAGGGCTCTGATGGGCGAGAGTGAATTCAGGACAGTAGAGAGAGAAGTGGAAAGGGAAGAGGTCCATGAGTGGATGGATACAATGGCAGCTGTGGAGAAGCTGTGTTAGAAGCTGAGGAAAGCTGAAGAGGTGTAGGAGCAGAGCTAGGGAAGGCGGGATTTAGGTGGTTGGAAGGGATGGCTGATGTCCTGGAAGCACTATGATTTAGGAGAGGAGAACAGGAGAGAAGCACAGTGAGGTAGAGGCTAAAAACAGCCAAGACATGGGGCGAGGACCCAGGAACCAAAGCTTTTCTTTGGGGCAGTTTGTGGAGTTGAGAATTCTGTCAGTGATTGGGGGCTTCTAAATGAACACTCAGTTATTTCATGTTTAAGAAGCTTTTCAGCTGTTTAACGTCATCTACAGTTTTGGATACCATTTTTTTTCTGGGATTAACTACCTTGTAGTCTTCAGATTTAATGACATTACTTATTCAAATTAGCGCTTATTAAAATAACTTCAGAAACATTTTCTTTAGATTTGCATTTGCTTCATTCTTATTCTGTTTCTGCAACTGTATATTTCATATCTTTAAAAAGTATTTTTTTTTATCTTACGTATATGAGTATTTTGCCTGCCTGTATCTATTTACCATATGCGTCATGTGCCCATGGAGTCCAGAAAAAGGTGCCAGATCCCTTGGAACTGTTGTTAGCCACCATGTGGGTGCCAAGAGCTCAACCCCAGTCCTCTGCAAGAGTGCCTAACTGCTAAGCCATCTCTCTAGCCCTTTTTCTATGTTTTTTTTTTATCATATTCAAATAAGCTTGTCTATTTTATTAGCCTTTTCAAAGAATTTGGTTTTGACTTTGATGACTTTAAGTTTCAGTCTATCTCTTCCATGTATTTCTGCTATTATTAATCTTTTCATTCTAATTCTTTGTAGGTATTCTGGGTAGTGGTGATAATGGTGAGAAGGTCTTTCCTGCTGAATTTTGACTAGGTAGTTTACCTGGGAATGGGGCTGGTTTTAGTTGTTAACCATTGCAGATACTGTCTCATTGTCTTCTAGCTTCTTTTACAGTGTGACAAAGCTTGCTAATATGATCAACATCTTTTTTTAAATTATTGATCAATCTTTCTTCTTTGTAGTTTTTAAGAATTTAAATTTTAAAATTTAAGAATTTAAGATTTTTTGAAACTACCTAATAATTTTAGTAAGTTAAGTCATTAAATTTTGAAGACTACAAGATATAATAATAACCAGAAAAAATAGTATCCAAAACCACAAACGACATTAAGAAGTTATTCTAAATTTAAGAGTATTCTTTTAAATATTTAAGAATATTCTCATTCACTGTGATACACCTGGAGATGTCTTTATTTTGAAATACACTTTAATCTTTGAAACAATTACTGCCTTATATTATCTTTTATAAAGTTCTCATCTATTGTCTTGTTTGTACAAAAAAAAAACCCTTTTTGTGCACATATGTGTGTATGTCTGGGTGGAGGCGAGCGGTTGAGCCCAGGTGCCACCCCTCAGGCACTGTCCACCTCGATTTTTGAGGCAGCGTTTCTCACTGACTTGCTGGAATTAAGCTAACATGGCTGCTCATCATTTTATTGACCGAACTATCACCAGCCGCATCTCTCCTTCCTAAGCCATTTCCTGAGATGAATGTCACATTCCATAACCTTTATATATTATTCATACCAATGGCTTTAAGATGTTCACAGTCATATGACCCATTGGCTCTCATTATCCTTGAATAGTATTTTCCCACTGTCTATTTTTAAAGGTTTTACATTTTTATTACATTTTAAAATTATTTAGTGTGTGTGTGTGTGTGTGTGTGTGTGTGTGAGCATGTGAGCACACGTAAGTCTGTAGGCATCTTTTAGGAGTTGGTTTCTCCCTTGGGACCAAGTGGGTCCCAAGCATCAGATTCAGTCATTGGGGTTGGCAGCAGGTGTCTTTACCTACTAAGCCATCTCACCGGCTCTCCATGATCTATTTTACTCTGGCTTCGGTGTCCCTTTTAAGCATATGGTCCACTCCTGGGGGGTGAAGGAGCCTAACATATAAAACCCTTTCTGCGCACTGACAGTCAAAATTAATTGAGTTTGCTAGGCAAGGAAATTAGACAGATGGAAATAAAAAGAGCCGTTTTATAGCTAATAAATGCAGGGTTTGAGGATGTGGCTTGGAAGTGTGGGCAACCGTGGGTTTCTCAAAACTAAAGCTTAGTTTGAATTACCCCTGTGTTCTGCCACAGACAGCACGGAATTGCCACATGCTCCCCATCTGGAGGAGCCTCTGTAAAATGTATGGCCGAGTTGTAAGTTGGAAAGCATGTCCTGTGTGGGCAGGCTGGGTACCAGGAGGGACTAGGAATCACGGGCCTGCTTTACTGCGACTCACCAATAAGGTCAGTCACCATCACAGACAATCAAGATCTCACACTGATAATGCCCTCCCATGTGCACCAGACTGCTAGAATAGTCTATGAAGCAAGCATAACTCTGACAACCAAACCCAATAAAGGCAAGCGACAAAAACCATATCATATTGTTTCATTTTTACCTAAAAGTATGTACACACACATACACAGTCAAGAGCAATAGACTATCTAACTAAACTATCTGTCTATCTAGACTACCTGAGAAAACCCCAGCAGCAGGTATCAGAAAACTTCTCTCAAGCTGTTGGTCAAGGAGCCTAAACAGCGATGATGTCACCCTTGGTTGACTCCTCAAAACTGAAAGTAAATCTCTGCTGAAAGAGGTTAATCTTTGCTAGAGATGAGCTCTAAACTGTTATCTAACACAAAATGGTCAGCCCTAAAAGTATACATACAAGCAATGCTAAATGGATCCAGCAAGTTGCATTTCTATATTTGTACACACACACCAGCTTCTTAATTGATTGTAGCTCTTCATCAAGGGATGGGGTTCTATGGAATTTCCAACACCCACACTGGCATGTCAACTGGTTTTATCACGCAGGTCTTGTTTAACCAGACATATTGCTGAGATTTAAAGTGCATAGCTTTCCTATCACATCTACAAGATGTGTATATGTGTGTATGTGTGTGTGTAAAACAATAATTAAAGACTAAGAGGCCATGGATTTGAAAGAGAGCTGGCAGTGGGGAGGATGGGGAGAATGAAGTTATTATATTTTAATTATATTTTTAAAAGAAAGAAAGTGTAAAAACTGGGGAAGGAGGGCTGGGATGCAGAGAGGTAGAAGGGTTGCCTCAGGCTTGTATGAGGCCTTAGGTTCTACCTCCAACACTGAAACAAAGCAAAAACAAAACAAGTCAGGCTGGAAAACAGAACTGAACAGCTTGTGTTGATTATAGAAGCCAGTTATGTAAAATACATAAAACATTTAAGAATATTACTTAGATATATGTAAATAGAATATGTAGATATATGAGGGTGTGTGAGGCTGGTTTATTGTTGGGGATTAAACCCTGTTGAATTCTTTCTCTGAGCTACATCCCTAGCTCCCAAAACTGTACATCAGTGTCACTAAGAGATACTATGATAATTTTAGCATATATTTAAATTAAAACCTATAGAGACAGTAGAAAAAAGTTTCTTGAGCCAATATCTAAAATTATCTGGAGATGCATTTAACACATTTACTTGAAACTCTACAACATTGACCTCAATTATGTTAAGATTACTGAAACACTTTGAATAACACCAGACAAGAAATAAAAATGAGACAAATAAATATCACACATAATCAATCAAACCACTATCTTTGGTAGATGATTGTGCATCAAAGAAAGACAAAGAAACTGCTTTGAAGATGAGTCAACAGACTAAATATCAATTATCCCAAGATTAATGTGTAATTTTAGCACAATCCTAGCTTAAAATCCAACACAAACTTTCTTAATGCTCTATGAAATTTTAGTAAATTTGATTAAAAAATACATGGATAAGAATCATTTAAAAATGTATTTAGAAATGGGGTCCCACTATGTAGCCCTGGGTGATCTAGAATTCACTCTTTAGACCAGCCTGACCTCAAATGCACAGAGAGCTGCCTTTCTCTGCTTCCTGAGTGCTGGGATTAAAGGTGTGCCCCAGCACTGCCTGCTTAAGTCATATTAGAAAAAGAAGAGCCTTAGAATATATTGTTGAAATAGTAACAATGAAAATAAGACCCAAATATTGAAGTAACACTAACCATAGCTATCAATTAAACAGAACAGAATACTCTGAAATAATTATCATCCCTCAGAATGTGA
Organism: Psammomys obesus; assembly: GCF_907164565.1. Classification (NCBI taxonomy): domain Eukaryota; kingdom Metazoa; phylum Chordata; class Mammalia; order Rodentia; family Muridae; genus Psammomys; species Psammomys obesus. The sequence goes on along the minus strand of NW_026596463.1, from coordinate 4,794,469 downwards.
AAAAGAGGTAACACACACAGAGACACACACACACACCAACAACAGCCACCTACAAAATAGTGTAACAGAACAAACTCTTCGGAAAACAGATTACGAATTATAGGGAAAATTCATATGAGCTCCAACCCCTCTCCCTATGCTATTAAGTCTTAAGTAAAGAACTAAGGTATATATAAAAAAAAAGTTGTGTTCCCAAAACTCATGGGAACAAACAGAAAAGCAGGAATGAATACTTAACTCCTTGGAAATTTGAATGTGTTATCTGCTTTGAAGCCACTTAAGGAATCACAGAGAGACAAGGAATGGATTTAATTCTACTAAAAAGTCTGTTAAAAAATAATGAAATGAGAAGACATGCATTTGCAGCATGAGCGTGCTTATTCAACCCCGACCAGAAGTAGAGTTAATATGTGTAACCCAACAGGGGGGCCCTCAGGGTGGAAAAATAATTTGTGGTGTGTGCTGACAGTAGGATTCAATTTGGCCGTTACAGTGAACAAACCATATCTCATAGTTTGTCAAAATATGTACTACCAAGTCTAAAAAGAGCTAAGAATGCTAAGTTATCTGTCATGCAAAATTAGAGAAATCACTAATCAGTGCAGTAATGTGTGTGTGTGTGTGTGTGTGTGTGTGTGTGTGTGTATGGGTGTGTACAAGAGGGAGAAAGAGCGAGAGATGACTAAGTGTAGAAAGGAGAGGCAAAACTAAGAAGGCTTAACCCTAACCTGTCTAACCCTAACACTAACCCTAAGCTGTCTAACCCCAACCTAACTCCTAATCAAGGGGGCTTTCTACATGTTATTCTTCCACACACCTGAAAGGCTGTACTTAGAAAGCACCTGGGGAGCAGGAGGAGGTAGCTTGGTTAGTATACTGTTTGTCTATCCCGAATAAACCAGCTGTGGTGGCGCACGCCTCTAATCCTGGCATTGTGGAGTTGGATAAGGGAGTTTGGACGTCCGAGGCTGGGCTGGAGAGATGGCTCGGTGGTTAAGAGCACTGGCTGCTCTTCCAGAGGACCTGGGTTCAGTTTCCATCACCCACGTCAGTGGTTCACATTTGCTCATGCCTTCAGTGCCAGGGAACCCAACACCTTCTTTTGGCCTTCTTGGGCATTTCATGCATGTGGTGGATATACACACACTTAGGCTCAAAAAATAAATGAGTAATCTTAAAAAAATAAGTTCATGGTCACCCCCTGTTATTCGCTGAGTTTAAGACCAGCCTCATATACATGAGATCCTGTTTCGAAAAATATATACTTAAACATTTCTAAAGCAAAAAAACCCAGCCTCACAAACCACCAAAATACGTATGTGAAAGTCACACAAACAACCCAGGAAAAGGAAATACACACATAGGTAATATTTATAACCCTTGGAGCAATCTGAGATTGCTCAATTATGTTTAAATGGAATACCAACCACCTCTGGCAAGCTAATAAAGAAGTGTATTTCTCACATAGTCTACAGATCAGTGATGCTTTAAAAGATGTGTGTGGCACACGGAGTCTTTAAATTTTGGAGAGTGGCATGTGGCTGGCCAGAACAGGATACCAAGCAGGGTGCAGGGTGTGTGTGTGTGGGAGTCTTCCTTTGTCGGTTCCTTTTCCATAGTTAAGCCCTTACTCATCACAAATCTCAAATCTCTGGAGCAGACTTCTCTTTGAAAGAGCTTCAGACTTCAAAACACAGGAGATTCATGAGAGAGGCTGAGAATGGAGTCTGGCCCTTAATGTTTCCGAAATAATCAGCCCTTAATCCGTAAATGCCCCTCAAATAAAACTTCTAATTCTCAAATAGCTTCCAAATCCTTAAACTTTCCTCAAAACATTTGTGACAACTCGAAGTCCTACAAATCGAATCCAGACTTTTGTTGAACTCCAACTCCAGTTCACCCATCAGCATGGGAAGCTTGTGTTCAAGTGCACACACACACACACACACACACACACACACACACACACACACACAC
>NW_026596463.1:4781790-4792482 GCF_907164565.1 Psammomys obesus | reverse complement strand
ACACACACACACACACACACACACACACACACACACACACACACACATTTTCTTGTGGTTTTTGTTTGTAAGGGCTTCTCAGTCAAGACAGAGTTCCTCTTTTGTGAACCAGCACGCCTCTTCTACACCAGGGACATCTCGGAGCCCCCAGCGGCTGTCATCAACTGTTGGCTTTTCCCCCGTTTGTTTTCAAAGAAAATGGTGGGGGGCATCGCAGGGAAGGAGGTGCTGAGCAGCAGGAGACATTCTTATTTTTGTGTTTTCGCAAGGGAGCCCTAAACATACGGAATTTCTGGCTCTCCTCAGTTCCTACAGCCGCTTCCTTAGGACCCCAGTCTTCTGTGGGGTTCTTTGTCACCTGCCCTTCCTACGTGGCTATAAAGAGAAACAGCAAAGGGAGAGTTGAGTGTCCTCTCAAAGTCTCACTGTCTGAGTTCCGGAGTAAACAGAGTCAGGTGTGAGGCAGCTCTCACCAATGAATGCGGAGTGGTGCTTTCAAAGGGAACTAAAGGGGAGGCCGGCAGATTGCAGGTTCAGAGACTTCCAAAGAGAACACCCTGGATGTACACAGTGACTGACCAGGAAGACTGAGGGTGCCAGAGGGTAGCAAGGGCTAGCTGGAGTTAAGGTGGGATGAACTTCTGCTACCAGCTCAAAGCAGGTGCTGTGTGTGTGTGTGTGTGTGTGTGTGGGTGTGTGTGTGTGTGTGTGTGTGTGTGAGAGAGAGAGAGAGAGAGAGAGAGAGAGAGAGAGAGAGAGGGGGAGGGAGGGAGGGAGGGAGGGAGGGAGGGAGGGAGGGAGAGAAACACTTCAGCGAAGGTAACAATGGCCGGAAAGGACTACAACTACTTGCTCTCTAAGCTGTACTGTCTGACCACGCTGTTGTTAGCTCTTACTTGGACTCACTCAAAGCCACCTTCCTCAAAGCCAAAACCCATATGAAGAATCTCATCACTCCCGTCTTACAGTCCGGGAGACGAAGGCATGGAGAAATTGATCAAGAAGACCACACAGCCAGGAAGCTGCAGAGCTGGGCTGTCTCCAGGTGCTGGGACCTCACTCCTGATCAGACCCCAGATGGGAAGAGGGAAAGAGAGAACTGGGTTGGGCGCGCTGAGTGAATTACCGGTGTCCTGTAGGTCAGAGTGGGCATTCCGTCCACACTGCAGGCAGTCCGCCCGAGCCCCCAGCAGCTCCTGCTGTGGGCTGCACAGCGGTTAGAGCTTATGCTGTACCCCCAGGGCACCGTGGAGCTGAATCCTACCATGCTGGCCCTGGGGGGTCTACTGTTACGGATTCAGAAATATATTTTTTAAACATCAACCTTTTATTTTAGAATAGTTTTAAGATTCATCGAAAACTGGAAAGTAGTAAGTCAATTTTCGTATGTTCCAAAAGCGTTTCCCATTATTAGCATTTCACATTAGTCATTAATGTGGTATATGTTACATTTAATAAACCCGTATCCATACGTTATTCTTTTAAAAAAATCATTTTAGGTTAGGATACAAAGTAATGGCTTTCGTCCTGGCATCAGCACACTTGTGCATGAGTGTGTCATGTCCCATTCTAAACATTGTTTTCTTTCGGTCCCTTCCTCCACTGCTGCCTCTCTTCTCCCTCTGCTTAGTCTGTTGTTGTATTTGGTTGATTTTGTTTTATTTTGAGACAGGGTCTCCATATAGCTGTGATGGTCCTGGAACTCTCTATGTAGATCAGGCTGGCCCTGAGCTCACAGACATCCGCTTCTCTCTGTCTCCTGAGTACTGGGATCAAAGATGTGGGCCACCACCTTTGGCCCACACAGCTGTGTTTTTGTTTTGCTTTGTTTCCCCCTTCATCCTTCCCCCCACCCCCCAAGACAGGGTTTCTCTGTATAGCCTTGCTTCGTAGATCAGGCTGGCCTCGAACTCACGGAGATCCACCTGCCTTTGCCTCCTCCAGTACACTGCACCCAACTCATACAGCTGTTTTTTTTTGTTTTTGTTTTTGTTTTTTTTTTTTTAAATGAAAGTCCAGACTTGCTTTCCTTAGTTTTTACTAGTGTTCTTTTCTGTTCCAGAAATGCATCCAGAGTACCTCATTGTGTGTAGTTATTATTTTTCCTACACTGCCACAGTTTCTCAGGCTTTAATTGTTTGGAATGGCCTTGATAATCATTTTATGTCTGTGGTATTTGGCTTGCATGTATGTCTGCATTACGTGTGGTACATTACGTCTGGAGGCCAGAAGAGGGCCTAAATCTCCATGAAACTGGAGTTACAGATAGTTTTGAGCCACCATGTTTGTGCTGGGAATAGAACTCTGGTCCTTTGGAAGAGCAGCCAGTGTGCTCAACCATTCAACCATCTCTCTGGTCCCAGGTCTTGATGATATTGTTGGTCAGGGTTTATACAAAGCCCAACTGAGGTTTCATGTTTATCTTACAGGTCGGCTGGAGGAATGGATATAGGTGTGGGGGAAGAAGTTCCCACTGGGGAATTGGCTTTTGTTATCTCAGCCTGTCAAGGCTACAGGTGCCCGTGTGACTCATGGCTACTGAGGTAAACCTCGACACCTCAACGAGGGAGTTAACATTCCTCACTGTGAAGCTGTTCATCTTTCCCACACTTGGAAGGAAGCCATTACATACAGGCCACACTTACAGAAAACAATCAGGAGCCTTGGAATCAGCATGTGGGGAGGGTTTGCACCACAGAAGGCAGCAGACTTTATGAACTGGGAACTAGGGGAGAGAGCTAGTGTCCCAGCTAACCACTTGTATGGCTTGGGCTTACTCTTAAGAGATGATTGGTTAGACAAGCAGAAGAAGGGCAATAAATTGGCCAAGGGGCTCATAGGACGAAAGTGAAGGTGCTAAACTTAGGGGACGTGGATTAGGAGGGTTACAAGGCTTGGCATGGACACACAGCTCCTAGAAACCCAACTGAGACCATTCCCAAAGGATTTTTCTGGGCAAAAGCCTTGATTGGCCTATTCCCATGCCCCTTTCCACAGCAGCTGCCTATTGAGCACTCATAGACAGCTATAGATCTTCTCATCTCTATCAGTCCATCTAACCCTCACAGATTCCCATTTTACATATAAGAAAAGAGACCAAGTGGCTTATCCGAGAGCAAGCCCAGCAAACCACCAGAACAAGATCTAACCCCTACGTGTCTCTAGCCATGCTGTTCTCTATTTCATTTACTTCCTCTTGCCTGGCCTGTCAGTTTCCTCAGATCCTGTTCAAGATGGCAGAATGATGGTTGTGGGTGAGCTGCAGGGCGTGTTGAGTGAAGGGAGTGTGCTGTCATTTCCTGTTCAACTTGGAACGTGCTCGTGGAAAAGAATAAGAAATGGGACTGGGGGTTCCAGACGTTTCTCTCTGGGCCAGGCAGAACAGGGCTGCAATTTTACTATCCAGTCCTTCCAACCCAAATTTCTCTCTTAATATTTCCTCTTTCTTTTTAAAAATATAAGTCCATTGTAGGGAAAATTATGGATCCCTAACTTTTGTAGATTGATTGAACTCTATAGGGTCATTATGATTTAAGCTGGTGCATGACTTCATTCTTTTCTGAAGCAATTTTTAAGAAACAGACATAAAAATTCAGCACTAGAATTAACCAGTAAGGATTGGAGAAATTCTTATCTGTATGGATACTGAGCAATTGTATATAAAAATGCAATGTGTTTCATTTTTAAAACCCAGGCATGAAATTCACTTAGACTTCATGGAATATCTAAGGCAAATGAAGTTCTAATTCAACTGTTTTCATTTCAAAAATTCGTGGAGTTTAAAGCTATTTTTTAATAAATAACCTGAAAGAAGGGTTAGAAGTTTAGAATGGTGCTTTTCGGAATAATAAAGAATATTGAATTTAAAAAAATATTTATTACAATTTATTCACTTTGTATCCCAGTTGTAGGCCCCTCCCTCATCCCCTCTCAATCCTGCTCTCCCTCCCTCTTCATCGATTGCATTTTTAACTGAGGTTTCGTTGGTCTTACTAAAGTCTGAACAATATTCAGAACTGTTACTAAATGGTGCTTATGTTCTTTTGACTTTCCTCCTTTCAGATCAAGAAGGCTCTTCAAATAGAGCTGAAGAGGTGGCCTGGTGAGGAGCTAGAGCCCTTTTCTTTTCTTCTTTCTTTCAGTCCACTTCCCTCTCCTGATGCCTAGCACCCCTCAATGCAGATCCCCACTGTCTCCATCCAGAGATTGGTCCAAGATGATGGGAACACAGACAGGCACCTGGCCAATGGGTAACCAATTTCTATAGCTGAGCTACCTCATCTTCTAGAGTAAATTACCTCCAGACAAAGAGACTGAGCCATTTTATGAACTGACAGTAATGGGCTGAAGGTCATGGGGGCTGGGGTTGAAGTCAGCCAACTGAGCTCCATATGCTTAGTTCATATTGCTTCCATAAATTCTATGGAATTCTATGGATCACCTAATGGTCTTTTCTGTGTGTCTCTGCACACTGGGACCTGTCCCAGTGGCATGGGGCTGCATCTTATTCATTGTGTCCCGGTTGTCAGCATGGAGGCACACCCAAAAATAATAATGAAAGTAAAACTGATTGAACACTTGTAATATTCCAGGTGGTTTACAAAGTCAGCTTGTTAATTATCAAAATAATTTTAGGAGGCAAATCATATTGTAACGCTCAAAGACATCAAGTGCATTGCCCGGAGTTGCACAAGTAAAGTGACAGGAAATCTCAAGTTTGAACCCAAGTGTCCTGACCCCAAAGATTATGACTAGAGCTCCAGCACATGCTGATGAGCCCCCTGTGTCCTTCTGAGATTTCCCCAGGAGCTCTGAAATTTCAGATGCTCCACTCCACACTTCCTGAACCACTGGGTCACTGAAGCACTGAGGAGGACACATATTGTTCCAAACCCTTCGGGGATTGTAAACTCTAGTGCTAAACACCACTGGGATATTTGTTAAACATGCAAATCAGCACATCTCTTCTCAGACATGGCCATGATGCTTCAGGAGCTCCAGAGGTTTCTGTTTCAACTGCTACTACATCTTGTATTTTGTTGTTGTTTTTAAATCACACCCACTATACTACAAGTCCATTTTACTTAAATCAGGACTGTTTAAAAAAAGCATTGTTAGCCATCCATGATCTGAATTCTGTGTGTATGAATTAAATTATGGTACACATTAAAAGCCATGAGACATTTGTTTTGTAATTACTCACTAGCAGTCTTTTTAAGATAAACTATTAGGTCTGTCCCTTTCCCCTTATTCTTAATTCCAGGGGAGATCATTTCTGTTTCAGGGGTGTGCTTTCTGTAATTCTCCAAATTCTCCGTCAGGTATCCTCTCCCCAGTGATGCCTTTGTTCTTGTCATCTATGTAAGAGAATCCAGCAGCTTGACCTTTCTTCCACCCAAACAGACCATGGAGATTTGGTCCTGTCTCATGCTTGCCTCCCTTTTCCACCATATGGCCCTGAACATGCTTCTGAACAGAAATCTTCTTGCCTTTCTCAACATCATCCGTTTTTAATTTGCTCCCGGCTGGTTAACACTGTGAATGCTACAACCGGAAGACTGACTTCTGCTCCCCCCCCCACACCCGGTCAACACCACAAAAGCTATCACCCAAAGACTGATATCTGCTCTCGCAGTCCTTGTCTTAAGGAAGGCTGGGAACTACTTCTAGAGAGCAGGCTTCAAGACGGGTCTTAGCTGGGCACACCTTTAGCACCAGCTCTTGGGATGCAGAGGCAGGCAGAGCTTTGTGAGTGCAAGGGCAGCCTTGTCTACATAGTGAGTTCCAGGCCAGCCAGGGCTACATGGAGAGAACCTGTCACAAAACAAAACAAAACAAAACAAAACAAAACAAAACAAAACAAAACAAAACAAAACACCCAAAGTAGGTCTTAATTTTTAAAAATCCAATGCATAATAATTTTATTAAACCCATTCCATCCACACAGTTTCTGTTTTTAAATGATTATAAGCTATGAAAATGCAAAGTGATGGGCTTCCTAATGACATTTTTGTCCAAGTGTGTTTGGCTATGTGTTCTCCCTCTTGCTCCTTCCCTTCCACTTCATGTTATACATATGTACATGCAACACACACACACACACACACACACACACACACACACACACACACTCACTCACACACACACTCACTCACACACACACTCACTCACACATATGGCCTGGATCCCACATATGAGAGAAGACATGGATTTGTCTTTCTGGATCTGGCTTCTTCACCTAATGTGCTAACCCTCAGTTCTACTCATTATCCTCAAAATGACACAGTTTTGTTCTTTGTGGCTGAAGAAAACACGATTATGTGTACAGCACCGAGCTGAAGTAGCTGACAGCTCCTCACCAGGCCTGACAGTGCCTGGGACAAACCCTGATGTCATGACAGTATTAGCTGGCATTGGGCAGTCTATGAACTTGAGCCAAAATCTGACTCGGCAGCATGGCAGCAACTCCTGAAGGAGCACAGAAGAGCATGCTGCAGGTACTGGGGGTGGGGAGGGCGGGGCTGGCCGGGGCCTTACCAGCCTCCTCCTGGGGGCCTCCAGATTGCCATCTGCCAACTCTTTTCCATGAGTGTGAGTGTGCTCATGCGTGTGTTTATATGCACACACAGAGACAAGGCAAAACAGATAATCTGGATTTTTGTCACTACCCAGATCTCCAGGGCATCACTGAGCAGCCCAGGGTGTCCCGGACTCCCAAGTGCTTCGATTACAGGTGTCGCATTTTTATGTGCCTGAAAGAAAGCATTGTGTCGCCTGTCCCTGACCTCCAAAGGGCTGGTCCTGCGCTGCCTTTTCATAATCCCCTATCTTGTCGTTGGCTCTCTGGAGGCTGGCTGGCTCATTTCTGAGCAATTGAAGGATCTTCATTTCACCGGCTTCTCATGCTTCCTAACTGTGTGCTTACGGACCTTTCCTGAGTTGCAGAAGGAAATGCCCACTCTCATGTTCAGCTTCATTCACACACGCGAGAGTAACATTTCTTTTTTGCTGCTCTCTTCTCTTCCCCCTATTCTCATCCCCCACGAGAAGCCCCTGCATCTATTTATGGACAGTGTTCTAGAACTTACCCTGCCAAAATGATTTTCCTAATGGGAAATCTAATGGGGCCTCCCACTGACAGAGAAGACCACCCCATCTGCAGCTAGGGACGGGAGACACTCCCAGCCCAGATGTAAAGAAATGTAGCAGATCATGGCTTGGAGTATATGCATTGCTTATTTAATATTTGAGCATCTTTTTCTGAAGAGATTTCTATTGAGCTCACTGGTGGAGTCAACCATCTGGAAAACATCAAGCCTCACCCCACTGAGGTAAACCCCTATTGCGTCTTTTCCCTTTAATGTGAACCCAGTGGGCATGCAGCGTGTATCTCTGTTTAGCACAGTTCCTTGCCAAGGCAGTTCTCAAACATATGACACTCTCTAAATAAATCAGTGCTGTACAAACCCATTGGCCACCCGTCCTAATTGATGCTAACAGAAAATGCAAATGGGGGCTCTGAGGAGCCTCACGGCTTCATGATGGGAGGTCCTTTTTACATTCTCAAGGAGTGGGTTACGGCTTAAGGGAGTTAGCAGTGTTGAAGCATCATTCGCTGGCCCGGGGTGCAGCTCAGTGGTGCAGTGTGTGCTAAGTATACAATGAGGATCTGGGTTTACGCCAGCATCCTGCCCAAAGAAAACCCCCAAATCAACTCCTTAATTTCTGTTAAATGGTGTTTTTTTTTTTTTCTAACTTTGAGTCAATATTGCTCAAGCTAGAGAATTAATCCTTGCTCTAAATTCACAAGTGAAACTTTATCCATTCTCAAGGACACAGCGGACAGCATACCAGCTGAACCAATATGTATTGAAAAGCCAACTATCCTATTCATGATGGATGGACTAAGATGAAATTTTATTACGTAAATGAGAGAAATGTTCACGTTTGTTATTATCCTCTTGTTTTGAAATGTACATAAAGTTAATTTCTGTTCTCTGACTGTTTAGGATGTGGTCGGGTTAGCCAGTGGCCTGCATATACAGCAAAAATAGCCACATTTTTATTAAATTCTGCCAGTTACACACTTAGCTTACTGACAGTCAGGGATATGGCTACTGGAGAGTGCTCGGCCCTCTCCTGAGAACATTCTGCTCAGAACATGCAGCTAGCCCTGGGGGAAGAGGATACTGGGTACTGCACTCTGCCCACACCTAACAATAATACTATTCAGGCCACTGCATAGAAAAATTACCCAGTAGTGTGGAGATGAGCTAGCTTTCTCCTGTGCTCAGTCAGTACTGCAACAGAAGTGTTGGAAAAGCGACTCTAGGTAAAGGGGCTAGAAGTGAGATTAAGCTGTGAGGGAGAGCCAGATGGTATTGGAGCACTGGGAGACAGAGGCAGGCAGATCTCTGCAGAGTGAGTTCCAGGACGGCCAGGGCTACACGGAGAGACTGGGTTGTAGACTTTTTAGAAAAAGGTTTTATTTATGTGTGTGGTGTTTTGCCAGCAGGCATGTCTGGGCACCATGTGTGTGCCTGGTGCCCATGGAGGCCAGGAGAGGACCTCACATCCCCTAGATGTGCTAGACAGACAGATGGTTGTGAAACACCATGTGGGTGCTGGTAACCAAGCCTGGGTCCTTTGAAAGACGAGCCAGCACTCTTAGCTGCAGAGTCGCCTCTCCAGCCCCTTGCTCTCCTTTGGAGGCGAATCATCGACAGAAGAAAGCATGATGCTGTTATGAAGTGGTTTGTTCTCCAAAGAGCAGCTCCTCTCCTCTCATGCACGCTCTTTCTTCTCTAGTGTCACGGCCTTCCTATTCCAAGGTAAAGGCTTCTATGAGGGCAACAGACAGGTTTGGCTCTGCAGGCAAGGCATCCATGAACAAGGTTATTGCAGAATGCCTTATAGTTCTATCCTCATTGGCCATCTCCTTGCTGTACACGAATGCCATTCTCTGCCTGCCTGCTTCTTTGAGACCCCTGCACATGTTGCTATGTGGTCTTCATTCCTGTCGTTTGCAACAGTGCCGTTCTTCGTCAGCCCATATGGCAGCTCATCTGGCATGGAGCTGAGCAGTAATCTACTGTCAGCATGAGTCACAGAAAAGCGTTCTGCTAACACAAGGACTGGGACATTGTTAGAATCCAGCTGTGATATTATGTTGTGTTTGTCTTATAAACTGGGAGCTGACTTAAGACAGTTTTCTTGCTGTTCCCTAAGATAATTAGATAAAAACAGATGAGCAGATATTGTCTAATCCCAGGTTTTGGACACTTCTAAATACATGTATAAATGAAGTAACATATCTCAAAAGAGAAGTGACCCAAGATAGAATATAAATTTCTCCTTTTTTTCTGCAGGAAGAACTTTGGTTGTAAAACAGCTAGTGAGGAGATTTTTACCAGAAGGATTTTGGAGGAGAAGCCCAACCCACTCACTTCATGAATATGCATGCGCAGAGAACTCTTTGGATTTTGTATGTGGTGGGGAAGGTGTTGAGTACTGAATAAGAGGCTGAGACCTGCTTTTTCCTGCTCTCAAGGACCTGGAAGACCCAAAAAACCAAGTTATGACACCACCACATAAGGAGCTGTTCCAGTGTAAGGAGATGCAGGAATAGAAGTGTGGACCCGTGCAAAAGGAGGCTTTCGACCTTGAGCCTGCGGCCTGCTAGCTGGCGTACTAGTTCCAGGTTTTTAAGTGATTCCTTAGGATTTCCTAAACACATGATCATGCTGTCTTCGACGACCGTCTTTTCTTCTTTTCCAATTCCTATGCCATTTATTCATTTTTTCTTGTCTTACTGTGTTAGCTAGGGCTTCTAGTATAGTGAGTAGTCACAAGCTCTCGACTTTTGGTTAATGCTCTTTAATGATTTAAGGAAGTCGTCAAATGCTTTTTATGCTGCTGTTGGAATGATCACAGGACATTTTTCCTTTTCAGCCTGCTGGTGTGGCTGGACACTGGGACTATTTTGATTGTTGGCCTGATCAGGTTGAGAGACACTCAGATTAGCACAGCACATTTTCAGGCCCGTCCCTCGGGGCATTTCCAGAGCTCAGGGAAATCTGACTTAGTAAGTGGCTTTTCACAGGCTCAGACTCTGAAGAGCCTGCTGGGAGGTGTTGGAATTATAAGAGGTGGAGACAGGTTGGAGAAATATCACCAGAGAGATGCCTTTGAAGGGAGTGCCTTGGCTCTGTTTAACTCCCTCTGTCCCGTGCCCATCATGAGGTGAGCGAGTCTGCCTGACCGCAGACTTGCTGCCATGATATTGAAAGTCACCATGGGTGCAGGAACAAGGGAGCCAAGTAACTGTGGTCAAAACAACCTCTGAAACTGGGAGCCAAAACAAACCTTTCCTCCTTTTAAATCACTTCTATCGGGAATTTGTCACAACAATGAAAAACTACCACAAATACTTCAATTGGTTTTTATCTATCGAATAAGCCTAGGATGAAGCCTACTAATCACAGTCTGCAGGACTTTTCAAAGGTTGTTGGGTTTTGATTGTTATTGTTTGTTTGTCTTTTCCCAGCAATGTGAAGACTCAAGCCTAGTTCCTTGTTCATGCTGGAAAGCAATCTGGGTCCACGCTATAGCCACAGCACTGGTTTGCTAACTAATACACACACACACACACACACACACACACACACACACACACACACACACACACACACA
>NW_026596463.1:4777588-4781780 GCF_907164565.1 Psammomys obesus | reverse complement strand
ACACACACACACACACACACACACACACACACACACACACACACACATATCTTAGGGCTTTTGAGTCTGTGCCCTTAAGACGAACTGATAATATTTGCCTCATAGGCTCTTATATAGACACAAGTTTATTAAATTCTCTAAATATTTCTGGCATTTCTGGGGTCTATTATTTTTACACAACTTGTTTATAAAACTCACCGCTGCTCACTTGGATCATCACAACAGCCTCAAAACTATTGGAGCAGCAAGAGCTGTCTGAGAACCTTGAATCTGAGAACCGTGGGGGAATCTGAAGTTTTACCCTGCATGAAAACCGACAAGGTAACCTGAATGCTAGGAGCTTTGTGGATATGGACAGAGATGCAAGACTTGGCTTTCTAGCTGCCAGCATGGCAAGCCAGGACACTTTCACATTGTCTCTGCTTTCCAAGTCCCACTGAGGCATCATGGAGTGACTCAGGTGTGTGCCACACAAATACTGGTCTTCTGCCTCTGCAGAGAAACCCAAGCCTAAAGAACCCAGTTTTCCCAGGGGCGTGGCACAATGGCTTTCCCCTTGCTCCCGAGACTAGCCCTCTGTCCTCTAAAGATGTTTGCCATACAAATGTTCTTATCAAATTAAACCAACACACACCTGTAATCTCAGAGGCAGAGGCAGGTGGATCTCTGTGAGTGTGAGGCCAGCCTGGTCTACAAAGCAAGTCCAGAACAGCCAAGGCTACACAGAGAAATCCTGTCTTGAAAAACAAAAACAAAAATCAACCAACCAAACAAGGACAGTTACTATTTCACTCCTCCCAATAACTGCCTAAATCCAAATCAGGTCAGCCAGCAGCCCTCCGTACCCGAAGAATAAAGCCAAGTTCCTTGAGCTGGCACTGCCTTCTTCAGCCTCATTGCTCACTCCTCCCAGCTCAAGCATGGATGCCAAGCACCTGAAACCCCTCCAGCAGCCTGTGATAATCTGTCCCAGGTCTTGACTTGGGTTGTCTTCTATGCCTCATGCCTTCCTAGTCATCTCCTTAATGCTGCAGTTTTCTTATATTTCTTATATTTCCCAGTCTCCAGAACTGTGAGCCAAAGCAAACCTATTTTCTTTATAAATTACCCAGTTTCCAGCATTCTCTTATAGAAACAGAAGGTAGACTAAGGCACTCTCTAATTTCACTTCTCTTCCCAAAACAGACCCAAAGAGAATGAGTCAGAGCACAGCGTAGCTTTGCATGATACAGCTTTCCAAAATGCTGTGAACAACTACTAATTCATTCCAGAAACACTCTGGCCATTCGATCGTTTTGTGTGATTCATCAGCTTTGAAAGAGCCTCAGGAGTTGCTGCCTGATCCTCTTACATGGGTCCTGGTTTTTGGTTTTGTTTTCTATGAAATAAAGTTAATGGCATTAGCCACTGATCTGGCCCTGAGAAGGGAAAATGAAGAGAAATGACAGCAGGCTTACCATGCACTGGAGAAAACAGATTGAAAAATCTGAGAAAGACCAACTTGGTGAACTAAAGAGGCCGAGGAATACCACTTGGTGTCTCCTTTTGAACTATGTGGCAATAGCTCTTCCTGGTAAGACCAGTAGGTTGACATTTTGGTCTCATATTCTCGGAACATGACTCTGGCCCCATCTTCTACCTCTCAGCTACCCTCCATTTCCCCATGTGACCTCAGCTCCCTCCACACTGCCTGATGGGCATTCTCAGTGCCCATCAGCTCCTTGCTGACCTGAGGATTTGGGGATAGAGTCCTCCTAGGCTTGAGGCTGGACCTGTGACGTGGATGTCAGAGCCGTGAGCAGCCTTCATCTCACGGAGACGGTAGAGTAGGTGTGGTAGCCGTCTGTCAGATGCCTGAGGCAGTCTGCTCATACAGAGAAAGGTGTTTGCATCCGATTTTCCGGTTTCCCATCCATGGTCAGTTGGCCTCACTGCTTTGGCCTGAGGTAAAGCAACACATGCCAGAGCAAAGCCATTTACCTCATGACCAGGGAACCAAAGACAGGAAGCAGTTGGTACCAAAAGCACATCCCTAATGGCATAGCACATCCCTCTAGGTCACTTTTAAAAGTCCCACCATCTCCCAACAGCAACTCACTGAAGGCCAAACCTTTATCACATGGGCTTTGTTGGGGGCATTCAATACCAAACAGCAGCAGCTGGGAGGACAGAAACATCTGGAACTCAGTCTGGTTCCCCCTGCTTACCTTTTTCTCAACTGAGCTGCAAACCTTTTCCTTGAAAGAATTTCATCCCTTGCTCACACTATCTCTAGCATGCTAGTTCATGTCCACAAAAAACCTGGAAGTTGATGTGGTAAAAATCCAGGCATTTTTAAGTGAAAAGTAGGTTACTCGCTACCCATCGACACAGAACTCAGATGGACTGTGAAACCTACAGTGAGCTAGTCAGCAGCCACCCCTTTTACCCACCCGTCTGGACTCACAGGCGTGTTCTGACAGTGATGTATGGTCACTGGAGGGGCACAGTAGGGGATATGGCATGGTTAAGCAATAAAATCCCATTTTCCACAGAGATCCTTGATAATGTGATACAGGAAATGTCATGGAGGCCATACTGGGGCCCGAAAAGCATGGTCTCAACGGATTTTATTGTTTTTATTCTGCTACCACAAAGTAGAAGCAAATAAACACTATTTTATGCTGCCACTGACCCGTGGAGGCACACAAACCCTTTTGCAGCGTGCTTAGAACAGGGGCGTGGAGAGGATATCGGGACTCGAGCACAGTTGTGGCCCTGCAGTGCAGCCACGGTGGTGAAGCCCTCTGTGCAGGGAGATGTGCTATATTCCATGTTGTTAAGAATTAGCTTATTGAGATCCAGTTGCTGACGTTTTGGTATTTCAAGCCTCAACTTTGAGGATTTGCAAGACAACTCAGAGGTTAATATTAAGCATGCCAACAAAAGAATTCATATAGTAGTGTGGAGTACAGGGAATTCAGATGACAATAGAAAATTCCAGACGGAACCCGGACAGAGGCATTTCCTTGAACCACGTCCAGCATAGGATTTTGCCAGTGTTAGCAAGAAAGCTGTCAGAGCCAGCGGCTGTGGCTAAAATCAGTCCTCTCTGCCGGTATAGATCATGAAAGAACCTGTTTATTTCTCATCCCTGACTGCTGTGGATTCTGTGTCCTCCCCAGGCCACCACTCATCTTGCCCACTAAGGTTCAGAATAAAGGAGTAGTTCCTGTTTGGGACGCTGTTGTCATAGCAGAAGGTGGAGGAAGGACAGAGTGACAGGAGCGCTTTTAAAGATCCACTCCTCCGCAGCATCTCCATGCTAACTTACATTTCATTGGCCAAAACAAATTCTAGCCCCACCTACAATGGGGCAGGAAATTCGGTCTCCTGGGGACATAACCTTTAGGCTGGGGTTGAAACACGTGAAATAGGACTATGTTGATAGCAAAATAGTGTAGTGGAGAGACGGCAGTATTCATAGAACCACGTTGTCCATTAACAGCAGCCTAGTCCTGTGGCTTGATCAGAGCACGCTCATTCAATGCTTACACTGTAAAGAGACTGTACAATCTCACTCAAAATGAGCAGTCATTTCTAGGTACTTCTTTTGAGATTCGAAAATTTTGGCATTAGAAACACACTTAGCAATTAGTAGGATCTGATAGGGGCTGGGGAGGTGCTTACCAGTTAGGCACGTGCCCTGCAAGCATGAGGACCCGAGTTAGGTCCCCGGCACCCGCAAAAACGAGGCGTGAGATACCATGTGCTTGTAGCCCGAGAACTAGGAATGCAGAGGCAGGAGAGTTTGATGGCCAGCCAGTCTAGCCAAAGAGTCCACAGGAGGTGTGATCTCAAAAGTTAGCACGGGGATCCGTAGGGGAAGAGACTCGATCTCTGATCTCTGTGTGCAGCCTCTCCGCCAGGAGTTCTCAACCTGTGGGTCAGGACCCCCATCAGATATTTACATTACAATTCATAACAGCAGCAAAACGACAGTTACAAAGCAGCAATGGAGTAATCTTATGGTGGGGGTCACCACAACTTTAGGAACTGTATGAGAGGGTAGCAGGCCTAGGGAGGTTAAGAACCATGGCTCTCCACACCCATGGACATGTGTACACGGGTCTCTCTCTCTCACGGGTCTCTCTCTCTCTCTCTCTCACACACACACACACACACACACACACACACACACACACACACACAC
>NW_026596463.1:4714081-4777578 GCF_907164565.1 Psammomys obesus | reverse complement strand
CACACACACACACACACACACACACACACACACACACACACACACACGGACCTCACATGGCAAAAGCAGACGGGACCCTGAAAGTAGGAAAACAATCCCCATGTTTTCCCTCAGAGGAGTGTCTCGAAAGATGGGCCCGCACTCTACCAGCTGTAGAAAGCCCTGGAATGTGGACGCAGTGCGCACGTTCCCGGGCTTGACCTGAGATACATTGAACGGAGGCCTCAGGTACAGAGGCAGGCTCTCCATTGAACTAGGATTCCAGACGCGATGCCGACGCCCAGCTTAGCTTTCTCCCCAGGCCCTTAGGGTTTTACTACAAAGCCCAGTCTGTTCTCAAACTCAGAATCCTCCTGCTCCTTTGGCCTTCCAAATGCTAGGATGACAAGTGTCCACCAGCATGACTCACTCTAGGTTTTTCTAATGCAGAGCAGCTATGGAAACTTGCCCCTTGGAAAGCCCTGGGCTTCGGCAGGGTCCGCTCCAGCCAGCATGTGCCCTGCTGAGTGCTGGCATCTCTACATCTGCTGTACCCTGGTCCTGTAGGGTGCCACACGCAGAGCCAGCCCCCGTGCCCAGCCAGTGCCTATGCTTTCAGTCCTGGGCCGAGAATCCTGCTGGGCCTTGGGGTTTCCTGGCAGGAACAGGAGTGGGGGAGCTTTCTACAGAATAGTTTCTAATGAGGGGCTCTGTCCCCTCCTTTAAATACATTTTAGTCTATATACTTGACTATTTTTCTCATAAATTGGCATCTGTGAATCATTTTCTTTGTCTATTTTTAGAAAGAAAATGTGACTGCATTGAACGATGTTCTCATTAAAGAAAACCCCTCTTATAATAGTAACAATTGTTTAAAAACTTATATTGTTAACTGTTTTTATTCAACAAGGGGCAGTTGGAATCAATCCTACAGTAGACACTTAACAGTGAGTTTTCAAGCCTGATCTTTGTGAGATTTACATTTGGATAGCTGGTGCAGTTGTTGGCTGCTCAGATGAACACGAAACCCTGTCCCCCAGGGCTCTGCCTGGGACATTCTAGGCTGGTTCCAGGAGAGCAGTCTTGCCTCCCCAGGGAAGACTTTGGAGTGTCTTGCGATGAGAACCATGGTGCCACCTGATTCCTCGAATCCAATATACTCTGGCTTCCAAAGGAAAATTTCCCGTTCCTGTGGGGCTCAACTGGGCCGGGCATGGTGACAGAGGCTGCCCTAAAGTAGGGTCACTCCAGGCAGTCCAGCCCCTTCAGTGTGTGTCATGGTCGTGTGGGGTGATAATGACCTTGACCCCAAGCCCTTTAGAAGCCTTGGCAGGCAGGTTGCTGTTAACCAGCTCTACTCAGCTCTGCCCCTGCAGGACTATGTGAGGGCACTTCTGGGGGCGGGGGACTTGGTAATGATGACTTTGCCATCTTTCCCATTGCCCAACTCACACCTCACATACCAGCAGCTACTGCCTCAGTAGTCAATGTTAACATCTCGGGGATTGCTTTGAAGTTATTTCCGTCTTTATAAAGCCATGTGTATGGTAAAAACAAGAAGCAGACAAATTACTGCAACATTTAGTTGAGGAAAAGGAAAGGTTGGAGAGAAGGAGGGAGAGAGAGAAGGAAGAGGGAGTTGAGAAGTAGGGTGGGGATTAAGAAGTCTAAGATGGAGAGAGAAGTTGGGAAAGAGAAGAGAGGAAGGGAGGAAGGGAGGAAGAGAAAGTGGGAAAGGAGGGAAGGAAGAAGAGATGAAGGGAGGGAAGAAAGAAGAAAGGGAAGGAGGGAGGCAGAAGAAGCGAGAAGAATGGAAGAAAGAAAGAGATGAACAAAGGGAGGGAAAAGGGATGGGGAGGGAGGGAGAGCAGAAAGGAGGCTGGAATGGAAGAAGGGAGGAAGGGAGGAAGAATGGAAAGGAGGAGGGGAGGAAGGATGGATGGGCTTAGGGGGAACATGTTCCTGCCCCTCTGCTCTGCCCTGAAGTGCCAGCTTCATAGTACTCCCCAGCCCAGCCCTCACACCCCAGGTCTATGTCTCTCTGACACCGATTCTTTTCATCCTGACTCCTACATCCTGTGAATTAAGTACAGCTAGAACTTTTTCCTAAGGTGAGGGGAAAACTAGCACACCCAAGAAGCTTCTGGCTCCCCAGAAGGTTGGCTCTGAAAGGACAGAGGGCAGGGCAGACTTCACCCTCCTGTCGCGTCATGCAGTTGTGAGGTTCACTCCCTGGGAAGGGCAGGCTGCCTTGGTCCCAACTGCAGAGCAGGCCCTTGTTAGCACAGTGTCCAGGGAGTCACGCGAGTGGCAGTGACCCTGTGCCAACCGCAGGCTCTGGTTTATGTTCAGTTAATGGGGGCTTCGTTTAGTTTCTTGGGATTAGAATGTTTCAATGCTGCCTTATAAAAAATATTCCATTCTGATCTGTGGGCAGAGAGCTACGTGCAGAAAAGCTGTGAGGTGGGGTGCCAGCTCCCCGCATTCCTGTTATTGTCTTTAATTTCTAAAGACCAGTGGGCAGACATGGCACTCTACAAATACACAAAGACAAGGCCCTGGCCTCCCATCAGAAAAACACACCCTAATGAAAATAATCCAAGCAGAAGCATAACAGACAGTTTGAGAGCGCAGGGAAGGGGGTGGTGATGTCTAAAGCATTTCTGTTTTTGTTTTTGTTTTGAGCTGGAAGTGACTGGAAGAGGGGGGAGCCGACTACATCCTGAGTTTGCTCTGTGTTTAATCTTTCCAGACTCTTGGTCTCAGGAGGTCACTGGATTCAAAAGCCAAGTTGCTCCAACTGACACCCCCACCCCTATCCCCTGCAAAGAAATTGCTCTCTGTGGCAGCCAGCTCCTTTTCTCCAATGGCTGTGGCTGACCTCAGCTCCCCAGACAAGTGTAGGCTTAAATAAGATAATTACTTTCTGAAGCTCTATGCCTTCTATAGGAAAGCTTCTAGAACGGAGAGCACATCTCTCAGTGGACCACACCTGAAGTCCCATCCCTAATCTCTTTTTCCTTGTTTCTTCCCGAGAAAGCTGCTCTCACGCATAGACCCAACGTGAGGCCTGGAGCTCCCAGAGACTCGCCAGTTACTGTGGCAGAGTTGGTTCACCAAGATGCATTTTATGAAAACCTCAAGTTATAACCCACATGTGCTGGCAGATCATTATGCTAAGACTCTAAATTGAAGCAGCGATGCACTTGGAGGCCGATCTATCATAATCTGGACATTTTTTCTTTTACTGGTCTATTTTAACAAGTGTAGGGAGGAAATCAAACTCGAAAAGCATAAACTGTTTTACATTTTGAATTGAACTTGTATAAAAATGGAAACACTCCAAGATAAAGGAATACTGGCAGAAGAGGAAGGAAAGATGGGGCGGGGGATGTGGGAATACAAAGCTTCTGTTATGGCCTTTACATTTCCTGATTTAGCTCATCAAAAAGGGGCAGGGGGAGCGAATGGAGGGAGCCAGGGTCCCTAATGAGAAAGATATGACAGAGGGGAGGAGGGCGGACATAGGGAGAGGAGATGGTGATGGAACTTGTATCTGGGGAGAGGGGAGCTGGGGTGGGTAGTGAACCTTAAAACAAAACATTAACTAGTTCCCAGTAATTATCTCTGTGAAATTGCCAATTAGAATTATAGATCACTTTTATTTTGTCTTGAGGCATTGTTGTATTTTCCAAACTCTCAATGGCAATGTTTTTCTTAATCCACCAAGTGCTTTATTTGTTGCTGTAGTACAGTAGTTTTTAAAATATATGTTTTGACAATGTCATTCCCGTATATAATGCATTCTGATTTTTCTTGATTCACACTCTCTTCTTTCCCTTCCACACCATCAACCACCCCACCCCCAAAATTTCTCCATGTATCATGTCTATCAAATTTTGTGAACCACTGAGTTTAACCAGGCTTATTTGTGTGGCCATGGGTTTGAAACTGCTTCATGGAGCCTGATGGGCTGAAGACAGTGGCAGGCCCTCTCCCAAAATCCATCAATAGCCAGTAGTTAACCGAGAGAATCAGGGCCCTGAACATTTTATCTTTAAAAGAGCCTCTGACTCCAAAGGCAACAACTTGACTTCTGAGCCTGTGCGCTCACGGTGGGTAGAGGTCAGGGTCATTCAACAGCGGGGTTTTGTGAGTGTTAGCTACTCTTGGGCTCGCAGATAAATGGTTTTCTATGTTCCAGTGCTCAAGGCTTCGGTAACATGAGACCCTGTGGCAATGACCCATTGCTGAGCGTTACCATCACCATTCACAAGGTCCAACCCATCTTGGCGCGGGGAGTGCTTTATACCTGTGTCTGGCTGTAGGAGCTCCACAGAGTGGAGGGTGCTCTGCCGAAGAATCGGACCGGCTCACCCTGGCTGCAGTGTGAACTGGAGTGGTCATTTTAGGAGCCACCCCAGCTGGAATATGAGCTGTGCCGTGGCCTGGCTCGGGAGGAGAGAACATCCAGAAACTTTGGATACCCACTGTACAGCCCAGTGGCTTCTTGGCACACAAAGGCCTGCAAGCATCTGGCCTCCCTGATGTCCATCCTTCTATCAGTTTGTGGGTAAAAGGTGCCTTCAGAGGTGAACTCCAGATCTTCGTCCTGGCTCCCTGCCCCTGAGCTGGTCACTCTGTTCTTCCATCTGAAACCCTTGGAATTAGGGGTTGCTTAGTAGTGGAAGCTGCTCAAGTTGGCTTGTGAGCATGGCTCAGAGCATGAACCATTTCATCTGATTGCTTCCTTTTAAACGTCTGGTAGGCTAGATAGAAACCCAGGCATCTAGAGTCTGTAGAAAAGAGAGCTCGTGGTGGGCAGGGTGGAAAGGCTGCTGCTTGAAGGCCACAGTCTTCAAGCCAGTGGGGATCCAGGGAAGGGTCCAAGGAAAGGGCAAACAAGGATGTTTGGCGAGGGTGTCTAGCTTTCCCTCCACACCTCTCTCTTTCAGAGGAGCACTATGCCTTCCTCCGTGTGAAGGAAGCTCACAGGAACATGCTCAGCACCCAGCAACACACTGGACCAACTCTCTAAGACCACTGGCTCACCTTCCTGTTCCCACCGGCTCACCTTCCTGTTCCTGCCTTCCTTCGGGCTGGTGGTCCTGCCCCTGCCTTCAGGACACCTCCAGCTACTGTCTCTTTGATAACCTCCTTATAGTTGTTTCCCCCCTTTCTCTCACACTTCCCAACTGCCTCTTTACTGCCTCTCACCTGCCATCTGACCAAACAAGCCACAGAGGGCCCCTCTAAAGTCACCTCTCACCCAGCCTTGCTGGCCTGGCTCAGACATTCTTCTGGGAAGAGCCACTTCCTGTGTATGTGGATGAGGGTAGCTTTTTCACCTTTTCTCCACTCCATCTGGCTTCTGATCCCTGCTGGGAAACTACTCTTGCCCAAATCACCAGTGGTACTATGACAAAATGCCTGGGGACTGCAGGCCTTGGCTTGCCTGGCTTCCTCTAGTCCTTTACCATCATGACTCCTTCCTGTCTGTGACTCCTTCCTTGGCTTCTTGGGTCCCGCTGTCCTTGGGGAGACACACCCACTGTCCACACAACCCTGCCTCCAGTGTCTGTGTTCAGCATGGCCTTCCTTGCTAAGCTGGCCGCCATGTACCCAGACGTGAGTTACGTCTCACCAATACAACAGGCAACATTTTCAGAATGGAAACTGTCTTGTCACTTCTGAGAGTGAATCTTCCCATTTCTTACTACCTTATAGCCTGATGCCAGTGTCCTGGGAATTCTGTGTGTGCAGATGCCTCTTCTGGGAAGATGCTCCTCTTTCCTGAACCCTCGGACCCTTCACCTATGAGGGCACTGTTTACATTCTTCAGGTCTTCGATTGCCCATTTTTCTCCTGAGAAGCCTTCCTTGACACCCAGACTTGATTTGGATGCACTCATAATCTCTCATGCTTTCGTTTGTAACTCACAATGAAGAGTTTATCCTTTCCACTAAAGCCCACTGCCAGGGGCAGTGTCCTTCAGTCTTGTGTGTTACATCTACTGGCTCTGTGGCAGTGTGACCTGTGACACAGAGGGTGCACATCAGAAATGTGATGATATTCCGGCTGTGGAGGTGGCTCCGTGAGCAAAGCAAGTCTGATGATCTGAGTGCTGAGTCCAGAACGCAGGGAAAAGCCAAACCCAGTGACACAAGTGTCTGTGAGCCCACGGCACCAGGTACTTCAGGGTCAGTAAGCCTGGCTTACACAGCAAAGAGACACTGTTGCACACAAGCTGTGTATCCTCCGAATGGGAACCATGACCATCCCCCCCTCCACATACATGATTATTGGGAAAAAAATAAACAACCTATTTTCAACCAACACCCAGAACTCAGGAAGAAGCAGGGCTTATATAGGGTCAGGGATCTCCTCCCCCCTTAACCCCTCAGGTCCTTTTTCTAAGATCTAGGCTAATTTCTCAGGTGGGCAGCTTGGCCTGTCTTTAGCTCAGTTGCCGGCAGAGCAGCCATATGCAGACCCACCCTGGCTGTCTTAGTTAGGGTTTTTTTTTTTTTTTTTTTTTTTTTTTTTTTTTTTTTTTTTTTTTTGCTGTGAAGAGACACCATGACCATGGCAACTCTTATAAAAGAATACATTTAGTCGGGGGCTGGCTTACAGTTCAGAGGTTTAGTCCATTATCCTCATGGCAGGAAGCACACAGGCAGATATGGTGCTGGAGAAGCTGAGAGCTCTACATCTGCTTCCAAAAGCATCAGGAAAAGATCTCTGAGCCACGAGGCCTGATTTGACCGTCTGAGACCTCAGAGCCCACCCTCCAGTGACTCACTTCCTCCAGGAAGCTAGGCTTGCCACACGTCCTAATACTGCCACTCCCTATGGACCTACGGGGGGGGGGGGGGGAGCAAGGCATTTCATTCAAACTACCACGCTGGCCCTTTTTCTATTGCATGTAAATTTATCTCTATGCGAAGATGTATTTGATCCCTTTCTTTTGTTTTTCAAGACAGGGTTTTCCATGTAGCCTTGGCTGTCCTGGACTTGCTTTGTAGACCAGGCTGGCCTCGAGCTCACAGAGATCCACCTGCCTCTGCCTCCTGAGTGCTGGGATTACAGGCCTATACCACCACACTTGGCTTGTATTTGACCTTTTAACACCAACAAAAAACAAGCTTTTTTAAATATTTTTTATGGTTGAGGACTATCCCACATGTAAACATGAGTCACTTAGCACAAAGCACTCTAGGCTACTTTTTCGCAGTAAAACAAGCCACATTGCTATAGGAAATTCTTAAAAGCAATTTGGCTTATGCCTGTGTTTTTGTTTCCCTCTTTGGAGTTTAACTCTGCTGAAGAAAAATGTTTAACGCCAATGCTGTCACTTGAAAATGCATTTTCCAAAGGCTCAATGGTGGTTCCTTTTGCTTTGGCTCATTATTTTATAGGTCCAAATACATATTCTTTGATGCTTTAATTAATGCTTGTGGCTAAATTATAAAAGCACAAAAATGTTTTAATCAGGCTTTAGGAACAAGTCACATGATTTTTTCCTGCATTTTCTTCTCTGTTTGGAAGTCAAGACAGAGACTGGACCACAGTCTCCGTGGACTCAGATCCTGCCCCCGGCTGATGAAGGAGGAAGACGCCCTGCGCCATTACTGCCTTCTGCGGTCCCTGTACTGTGCTGCATTGCGCCATGAATCCTGTAGAATTTATGTCAGCACTACTCGAAGCGTCTGTACAGTTGTAGAGCTATGCTGAGATCTTCTTAAATGAGCAAACCTCTGTCCTGCTAACCCGAGGAACCAGGATTGTTGAGACCTGGGCTCCACCCGATTTCAACAGCTCCTCCGGGTTATTCCGGCACAGCACGAAGCATGTCCACTGTGTGTGACCAGCAGGGAAAGGAGAATGTCACAGTCCTTGCATGGGCAAGGTGTCAGCATCGTCAGCATCTTCACTGTAGACAATGAGGCAGAGATGTGGGAAGACCAAAATCCTTCCAGTTCTTATTTTCACCTTGGTGCTAAAACGGTGTATTCACTGCAAGTAGTGTCACAGAAGTAACTGCATCCCTGAGTGCTATCATGGAAAGTAGGCAGTCCAGTGGCAGGGTCCAAGGATCTGCCCCTGAGCTTAAACAAGAACAAGTTCTGAAGTGAGCATCCAGGATTAAGGGCTGAGTTTTACCGGCTGGGAATCTCTCACAAGTTGCAAAGGGTCTGTTCATTGCTTGCACAGTTTTCTGATGTCCCCATAAACTTCACAGAAATCGAGAACAGATCCGTAAGCCTCTCAGTGGAGCTTGGCTCTCCCAGTTAGCAGATACTGACTGAACATTGGATACATGCTAGCTAACCGACTGTCTCCTCCCATCAACCTCCTGTGCCCACGGTTGCCCTGCTGTGCCCCTGCAGGATTCCTGTCTTGGTGATTCCTGACTTAACAGTAACTGCTCAGTCAGGGGCCTGGCTCACAGCTGAGGCTCCTCCGTAGCCTCTGCTCCGATGCCTTTCACACGCCTGAGTCATAGAAACCATGTTAGGCAACACACAACCAATTAGATAAACATCGGTTTATTGCTATTAATATCTTTTGAAGTTATGGTGAAGTTCAACTGTAGGCTAATCACTGACTCTAATTAGACATTTCTAATAACTTCCCAAAGTGGAGCAGACGGATGTGGGCAGCCAGGTTTGCCTGCGTGTCCAGCGTATTTCTGGAATCATTGGTTGTGCAATGTTGAGAAAAAGCCTTATTTGGATAATGAGTTGCACGTGATAAGATGGGGTTTTGTTGCTGTTGAGATAGTTTTCCTCGTGAGGTGGCATTCTTTCTCTTAAGCATCGGCAGGACAGCTTTCTCCTGAGCTATGCATGCCATCTTTATACGGCAAAATGTGGCACAGGGTATATTTGATTACATCTCTTGCTTCTTTGTGCATTTTTTTTTAAAGACAAGGGCATTTACATTCAATTTTTTGAGGCTCAGCAACATCTTTGTAGCTCCTCAGGGCTGTCCAAAGTCACTTTATAGATGAAAGTCTAAGATGAGAGTATAGTGAGTACCCCATACTCCGGTCCTCTGGCCTTGAGAGTCGGAGCTGCTGTGCTGTACATCTCCCTACCCCGGTGTTTATGGTTTATGTGGCCATTGAGATCCCAAGAGCCTCTTGTTCAGGAGAGAAACTTCTGGAGCAGGAGTTCTGTTTATCCTGCTTAGATGAATCACAGACTGGGATTCCCCCGGAGCTGTCTCCCATACTCAGCGGAAGGGTGTAGGCAGAGAGTACTCCGCTAGGCAGTGGTGAGGAGCCCGAGGCCACTCAGCCTCATCTTGCTGTGTGTCCATCACTGGTCCCTGGAAAGAATCCGGCCTTCCTTTCTACAGCCAAGGCCTGGCCCGCTTGTGCAGCGTTGTCCAGCTTTCCTTTCATCAGGTCTATTCCCAGAAAGCAGTTGCTCATTTAGATGAACTGCTGCTGGCATGTGCTCATGTGTAGCTAACAAAGGGATTATTCTGGAGGGGTGGGGGCGGGGCAACAGAGCGGAGAGGAGCGGTGGTTGCAGAAGAAGCCACCTTTCCTGTCATCTGGGGAAGCTGAGGCAGGGGACTCAATAGTTTAAGTCAGTCCGGGCTACACTATGAGATCCTGTCTCAAAGGAAAAATTAATAATAAAATCTCAGGTTATACCTCACAGACCCTGCCACTGTTTGGAATAGCAAACTCTTTGAAGACCAGGGCCCTTGGAGACAGTCTGGCAAGAACAGAGGTTTCTGGGAGAAATGGAACCACAGTAACAAAATTACATCTGATGAAGGAAACCTTCCCTTACCTCTGGTCCTCTTTTTACCTCAGAACTAGCAGCAGCCCATCCATGCAGCAAGGCCAGCCTGGAGATCCATGCTGGGAACGCAGCTTCTTCCAACATCAGAGCTGAAGCTGCCAGGGCCATGCAAGTGTGGAGATGGAATAGGTTCAAGCATGTGTGTCATCAGCAGGGAGAAATTCAGTCCCTCCCCCCCCTCCCCGAGGCTCCAAGTGGCTCCCCAATACTGCCTGGTCTCTCAGCAACTTGCTGAGCTTGGATTTTTCCAAGGTTGAATTTAATAATAATTTCTAAAAAGCGTGAGAGGATTGTCAGGGAACGGAAAGGGCTAGAACTCAGAGTGCTGGCTGATGCTGATACCTGGAACTGGCCTGTTTTAGGAGGAAAACTGGCCCAGGAGTGATCATTATTTATTCTTCCTACTTGTGTTAGGATCAAATGGATTGCTTTAAAATCTTTTTTTCTTACCAGGAAAAATCATCACACTAAGAAGGCTACGTGCTGTTAGTGTTCAGGCCAAACCTTCTCACGTGGTCAGCCTATGAGAGGGTGTTTGCCGGTTGCTTCTCCAGGATCACTCCCAGGCTCTCCCTCACCAGAGGAAATGATCTATGCTTATCCCCTGACTCTTCTATCCTTAAGAGCAACCATGCCAGTCCTGACCGGTGACGTGTCAGCTGAGTCTGTGGAGCGGGGCTTCAGTACAGGCAGACTCAGATAATATGGGAAATGTGTCCCTCCTTTTATCTGTCTTTTTCTTGAAGTGTGGACATGACGGTTAGAGGAAGAATACCTTAAAGACTCAGGGAGGCCAGTTGTGGTGGCGCCCTTTAATCCCAGCGTTCGGGAGGCAGAGAGAGATTGATCTCTGTGAGTTAGAGGCCAGCCTGGTCTACAGAGCAAGCTCCAGGACAGCCAAAGCTACGTAATAAAGAGACCCTGTCTCAAACAAAATGAAACCGAAGCAGGATGTGTGTCCTTGCTGTCACTTGACAAATTATAGTAACCTCTACCTGACTTGAAGTTTCTTCTCAAGTGAGCAAAATAAAATTTCCTTGGCAGCCAAGCCTGGGCCGTCAGCACTTGGTGAATGGATACAGATGGGTCAAGAGTCACCACATAGTAAGTTCAAGGCTAGCTTGGGCCACGAGAGACCCTAAAAACAAAAATAATAGGTAAAATATTTTTGTTTGCGACTCAGTGTTTGGCCTTCCCTCAAAGGTAGCTAAATTCAGCCCTAATACTCTTTCAAAGCACAAACGTTAACTCATCGGCTGGTAGAATCTCTTTTCTCACAGTGTGAGGAATCGGAGATGGTGGGAAGGCACCTGGAAAGCTCTCTCTTGCTGAGTCACATTTTACCTATGAGCTACTTCCTCCTGCCACAGCCTTTTCTTTCCTCCCTCTTCCTTCTGTGCTATTCTAGTTTCATGCCTTTCTCCCATTTTTCTGTCTACCTTCTAGTCTCTCATGGATCTGTCCCATGACCCATGGGGTACCCATGGATGTACCCCAGGGCCTCCCATGCCTAACTAGGTGGTAATCTTAGGTCTACTCATGACATTTACTGTCACCTAGGTCTAAACACAAATGGTATCTATTGACACTGGAGACAGAAACGTTCTGTTAAGAGAAAACAGCAGCTCGCAAGGCTGGATGTCCTGTCTGATCCTGTTACTGGAAAGTGGGAGGAGACAGAGAACAGACATATGAGAGGACACACAGAAAAGGATCTGTCAGTGAGAGGCTAACACTCATGGATGGTGTAGTTAAGGCTTTAAACCCTTGATAAACAGCGCAGGAGAAATCGCCAGTTTGGCTCCTGGACCTACATCAGGGAGCTCGAAACCACCTGTAATTTCATCTTTGATGGATACAACGGCCTCTTCTGGCCTCCCAGGTTACCCTCACAAATATTCACACAGACCCCAAACAAAAATAAATCTTAATTAAAAAAAAATTCCTTGATTCAAATGACAAACTAACCCTTTCATCCCCAAGGGCTGAGAAGCAGTAGAAACTGTTCCAGTGATTTTCTGAATTGTTTTTCCATCTTTACTCTACAAAGCTGCTTGTCCTACCTTCCTTCCTTCATTTATTCATTCATTCAGAAAGCTTTGGTTGTATGACACCTATGTGTCAGGCATGGTGTGAAGGGATATAGATGAATCATCATGAAAACAAAGAGCTTTTATTTGAAATGATGGGACACTATTTAACTTTTGTATTGTTAGGGAGAGGACATAGACCACCTGCCTGTGGAAGGACATTCAAGAAAGAACACAGGTATTAGAGAGCAGCTCCCTTCCCCTGCAGGCATTTTCTCCAGTTAAGCTCCACGTATGCCCAGTCCAAGCTCAAATGACTCCTTTATGTCTATAGAGACTTTCATAGACTAGGAACAATCCATGTCCAAAGTCCCCCAAAACTGGGACACCTGTCTTCTTGAAGAGGTCACCCCCGGGATGTTTTCTTGCTCCTGTGATTAAAGGCTCCAAAGCAAAAAGTTTAGGTTAAAAAAAGTCTGCCTGTCTGCTGCACTGGGTCAGAATCCTGACCTCCCGCCATTGCTGGCTGCCCTCACCCACGATTAATCCTGCACTACTCTTGGGTAATGGGAACATCTCTTGTCTGCACATGGAACTGGAGAGGTGACTGGCCCATCTGTTCTGCCTCTGGATTGCAGCTTCCGTGTCCTTCACAAACCTATCTTCCTTCTCTCCAGGATCTTCAGTATTAATGATTTTCAGATCCTCCTCTCATTGGGCGATCACAGTCAGTGGATGGATCGCACTGTACATTTAACATGGGAGGAAGCTGTATGGTGCCTGGCTTAGGTCCTGTATGGCTAACAAAGTGCTGGGTCTGCGGGGTCACAGGCCCATCGGGGACGCTCTGCAAGGGTTTTCTATCCTGAGGGTTAAGTTCCTGGACACTAGCCCCTTCTGTTGGTGGAGAATCAGCGTTTCTCTGGAAAGTCCTCTGTCCTGAGACTGTTTTCTGAGACTGTTGGTAAGAGGGCCGAATGGACAATGCTACGAGCAGGCGCTGTGTATGCATGTCGTATGCCATTTTACACGAAAAGTAAGTACGGAGGTCTGAGGAACATCACTCCGAAACACCCCAGCACAGGGTCTGGCAACCTGTCAGAGCTTTGGACAGCTTGCTTACCCATGCCCAGGTGAACATGCATGTATGTGTAGGTTTTTTGTTTTTGTTTTTGTTTTTTTTTTCTATTTGTTTGCTTGTGCCTAGATGTGCACCAGGGCATTGTAGATGTCAAGTGACCACCAAGTGACTGTGACTTTGAGGAACATTTAAATCATAACCCCTGATGGGCAGGCATGTATTATGTCTGCTCGCATGTGTTGTCTGGATCTTTTCCTGTCCAGCTGGGTTTGCTAGGAGGGGACAGAGGCTCCTGGAACATTCGATGCCTTTCCTTTGTGCTTCTCTCTCTCTCTCTCTCTCTCTCTCTCTCTCTCTCTCTCTTGCTTGATGGATGATGGACCAGCCTGCTCCAGTGGGGAAATTCTCTCTTCTAGACCAACTGCTCAAGTTCACTTTTCTTTGCATGAAAGATGAGGGCCTGACTTGATTTTGGTTTTGAATACACACACACACACACACACACACACACACACACACACACACACCTTGTTGGTTCTAGAACCTGTCGGTTCTAGATCTTTCTAGTACCTGTTTCCCAGATGAACCATCCTTAAAGCAGAAGAAACAAAACAAAACAAAACAAAACAAAACAAAACAAAACAAAAACAAAACCAACCAGGCTCCCTTTGCTGCATAGACATGACATTCAATTGCAGAGTTAAATGGAATTTCACCAATTCTAGTGGGGCTTGGTCTACTAAGTCAAAGGTACTGAAGTTCTCTGATGAATTAATTTCATTGAAATAACTTCAATGCTTTAAGTGAAAAAAAAAAGGAAGGGAGGGAGGGAGGGAGGGAGAGGGGGAGGGAGGGAGGGAGGAAAAGGAGGAGGGGAAGAAGTAAGGAAGGGAACATTTTTCGATAGAGACCCACACTTAGATTTACAAGGGTGGTGGGGAAGTTGAGAAAGGCCCTGTGAGGCTCTTGGAGCCTTTTGTGTGCGTGAACTGCTGGAGGCTAAGGGTCCTGAAGGGAAGGGTATACTTCGATATGGTGTGGAGGAGCCATACCTTCCCTTAAGAAAGTTATACAGACCTGTCATGGTCAAGACACAGGGGCAGCATTGATGAACTCTGAAAACAGGCCAACGGATCTCCCTCAAACAGCAGAGACAGACAGCAGAGCCCATGTTTAAAAGTGACAGTTACTCTGCAAGTACTGGGGGGTGAGTGGAAGGCTGCAGAGCCCTTAGCCTGAAGAAACACAGTGTGACTGAAAGTGTGGCACATCCCAGAAAGAGGCTGGGGAAGGAAGGGCTTCAGGCAGAACCAAGGTCCTAACCCAGACCTGTTGGTTTGGAAGTGAAGTGAGGGCTTTGTTTATGTGTTTGTTTTTTCCTGTATAAGCTAGCCATCCTGGACTGAGAGAAAACTGATGTGAACAGAAAAATTAGCCCAAACCAGTTTCTGACCTAGACACGATTGGGCCCAGGAGGAGTCACAGGGCTGGGAGGGGGGAGTCACAGGGCTGGGGGGGGTGGGGAGGAGTCACAGGGCTGGGGGGGGAGTCACAGGGCTGGGGGGGCTGCGGGGTAGGGGTGGAGGGAGTCACAGGGCTGGGGGGTGGGGTGGAGAGGAGTCACAGGGCTGGGGGGTGGGGGGGTTGGGTACCTGAAAGAAGACCCTTCCTGGTGGTCACAGGGCTAGTGGAACCAAAGAGGCCACCTAGCCCATAAGATCACTTCTCTTCCTGCCTGCCACGCAGAGGGGATTCTCTTCCTGTGTAACATAAAATATTCCCCTATAATCTCTAGATGCAGGTAACTGCTTGACTCTGGTGAGAAATGACTGGCTTCAAGTTTCCCCCCGGTATGATTTCCTGTTCATACAGTGAGGGGCCTGCCCCCAACCCCCCACCGTATACCCAGAAGCAAAGAACAAGGCTGATTCATGTCTGTGATTAATGCCTCACCTAATGCTGTAATCCCATACCCAGAACCCACCCAGCTCTGGGGGCCTGGTTGAGAGCTCAGCGGTCTGAAAGACACTCTTCACCAACATGGGGCCCAGCCACCTTCCTAACACCATTCTCTGTGGGCTGTTTCTCAAACACCCCTCACCAGGGCATCCTGTTCTGTTACCTCTGGCTCTGTCTGTTTTATGACAGCTGTCTGTCTGCCTCTTCCGTGGTTCCTTCCTAGGGATGCTGCAAAGCGACACACTGCATTGCTATTTACAGTGATCGCACCCGAGAACCATGCAACCCAAAATCAATCCATAAACAGCAAAGAAACATCTGAAAACATTTCAGGTTGGTTTTAAAAAGTTTGCGTTGGTCCTTGTTCATAATTGTCCTGAGCTGCAGGCTGAAAGATGTGTTTAAGATCATTCATTGGTGGCGTGGCAACCACATTCTCCTCTCACTCTCCTCAAATGCTAAGTCGAATGCCAGGCAAGGTTTAGAGCTCAGCCATCACAGTGGAATGACCTCATGACAGGAGACCTCCCTAGCAAGACATCACTGGAGAGCAAGGAAACCCGGAATGAATTCCAGTCCTGGCCGGCAGTGTGCTTGTAGGCCCCTCCTGATTTTCTCAACAGTAACCTCAGCTCTGGGTTATGATAAACTGCCTGCTCCTTGCTCTGCAGTACATTCAGGAACTGGACGGCAGCCAGGGAAAACACAGGAGCCGTGGTAGGACTATTGAAATAAATTAATGGCCTATGATTAATACAAGAAAACAGTACTGGTTAATAAGCTTAAACCCCCACAAACTCACAGGTTATTTAAGAGGGGAAGGAATTTTTAACATACATGTGTATGGTTTTCGAGTAGAAAAACTAGTTTAAAATTTTCTGGTCTTTCAAAATTGGTATAAAGATATTGGCAAGTGTCCATCGCCTGAATTATCTCTATTTCTTTCTTTCTAGAGTTCCCTAGAACTGGCACAGGAGGAAAATTAGATTACTTGGTGATTGTGCTTTTTTGGCTTCAAGTCCCAAATGGTATCAGCAGACTTGGTTTCTGGAGGGGATCACCAGATTTGGCTGTGAATTATGTGTGACAAAAATCCCAAAATTAAATCCACCTTCTGCGATACAAACCCTTGCTGTTCCTTGGGTCTGTCAGAGGGTTTAACGAGTTCTGGATTTCCAGGGGGAAATTTCCAGCCACGAGAAGTGTCCAAGCTGACCCCGCCGATGACCGCAGCAACTAAGCAAACTGATGGCTTTGTTTGAAGATCTGTCACGTCACTTTAGCGTTCCCTCCTAGCCATTCCCCACAGACTGTCACCAGGTTTGCTCTGTACAAAATAGTTGACCCGAATCAAGGAATTTCAACTTTAAATACCAGAGCAGCCGTGACATTAAGATCAGTGGGAACCTTCCCAAGGCCACACGAAAACCTTAGCCTACCCGGGGCGTCTCTGCAGCTGGCCCCCAACAGGAGGCACACACAGTGGTGTAACTGGAAGCAGCGGTTTTCCTTCCAGCGTGACGTAAATCACTGCATTCTGTTTCGGTGGGGTGGGGGTGGCCACGACTGTGCCCGGCCCAGCAGCCAGTGGCTCTGTGAGAACTTCTGTGTCCTCGCCACGCTGTTGCCGGTCAGTTTGCCTTGGTGACGGAAGGGCATTTGAATGTACTTGCAGGCGACAACCGAGGCACCCCAAACAGGAGCATACTGGGTAATGCAACGCATTCCCTTACAGGCTGCCTGTGCAGGAAAGGCTCTGCCGTGACGGACCCCGGGAGAGCAGAAATTCCTGCTACCCAAGACTTAATTCATGTGTCTCAGGAGGTCCAGTTCTTTCTGTCTTGCTCCCTGCTTCCCCTGTCCTAGGAACCGTCAGTGAGTGAAAGAGCAGTGATTTTGTGTGTAAATCCCACTTGATTTGTGAGGCCTGTAAACTCCGTCTGCAAACCTACCTAAGGCCGCAGAATAGCACAGCCGAGCTCCCCAATGCCTAGCACTCCAAGGTCACCTCCAACTGCAAGCCCCTCAGCCCCGTCCTGCTCCTCTGCTGGCGTCCACAGTTCAGACTGAGCAACCCTGGAAAGGCACAGTTTAAGGGCTTTCCGGCTAGCCAAACTCCAGTTACCATAGCTTCCGCCACGTCGCCACTGACGAACATGCATGGATTCACACACAGGCTCCAAGCTGGGGGAAAGCTTGCCGCTGGTTTCCTTTGTGATGAAGCAGACCAACAGAGATCTGCAGCAAGGGGCAGACGGTGAAGAGAGCTCAAAGATGTGGTCTGCACCGGAAGGCAGCCTTGGCCAGATGATAAAAGGGACTCCTGATCCAAGTGATAACACTGCCCGGGTGTGGTAAGTCGAGACTAGCTGTTTTTTCTTCTAAGAGATTTCCGAGATCTTTGACATCTAGGCTGGACCCCATGGGTTGGATCTGTGGGAGCTGGCTGAGAAAGCCACCCTTGAGGGACTTTCCTTTTGGTTGTTGAAAGGCATAGATTCTGATACTAGACTTCGTAGGTTTAAGTCTGGGCCCTATAGTTTAACTGTGTGACTTCGGACAATGTATTAAACCTTCTCTTGCCTCCACCCCTTCCTGTGGAGAAGGGGTGTCCTACCAGAACCTTCATGTAGTCACTGACTGTTGGATGCCTATCCAGATGTTCGGCAGTGTCAGCCGTGTAGGCTGTGCTGTCCGAGGCCTCACTGTTATGATTAAGGCAGGAGTTAAAGGTCCCAGCCAGCAAGGACAAGCCCATGCGTGAAGGTGTGGAGGGCTACAGAAAAGACTGAACTCGGAAGAAGGTGCCAGGGAGAGCGCCCAGTGGCAAGAGTGCTTCCTCTGCCAGTTTGAAGACCTGCTTTCAAATCCCTGGCATCCATGTAAAAAGTCGAACAAGGCTGATGCCCCGAAACCTCAGAGCTGTGGGGAGCGACGTCCGGACGCTTGCCGGGGTTTGCTGGCTGCCAGCCTAGCTCCAGGGGCAACAAGAGACCCTCTCTCAGGGACTAAAGTGAAGAATGATGTAGAAACACACCCAACGCCCTCATTTCACCTCCATGCCCTCAGAGACGTGCATAGGTACCACACAAGACACATGGATGCATCTGAATTCGAACACTCATGTACACACACACACACACACACACACACGGATAGGGGAGCAGGAGCAGCATGTTAAAAGACGGAGTCAGCAGAATGAATTTTGTGGGAGTGGTGGGGCAGATCTCAAAGCCAGGCATAGTCTGTTCTCACCCAGCTTCAGGCATTGCCTCCCAAGCTTTCAGCAACAGCCTCCAGCCCTTCTCTCTGATTCCCAGCTCTTGTCCTGCATTAGGTGAAAGATTTAAGCTCACGTCAAACTTCAGAACCTGCCTGTTTCCTTTGAGGAGCTGGGCTACAGAGGTGAGCGTCAAACAAAAGCAATATTGCCCTCAAGAATAATCTCAGTGACAGACAAGGAACCCGGCGTGTAATTCTCTGGGTTAAGAAGTTGCTATGGGAACAGAGAGAAGAGCTTGGCCCCGAGGCATCCAGAGGTCACAGAATCTTCCAGGGTGTGTGAGTGTGTATGACACAGGATGAGGGGACAGGGAATAACTGTCCAGACAGAGAGAAGTGTTTGAAGTTTAGTGTGTAGTCCCACCCTGCCCTCCCCCACCCCCGCACCATCCAGGGACACAAAGTTACTGGACCATTTATCTCCCTGGGAGGGAGAGGGACTCCATGCAGAAGACACACCTTGAGCAAGGGGCGCAAGTGGAAGCCCAGTGGAGCTGTGGACACAGCCCCCCCCGCCCCCCCGCCAAGCAGATGGCCCTGACGTCGGGAACAAGCTGTTTGCTTGCCTAGGCTCTTAAACATGATGAACCAGGCATGTTCTACTTGGCCGAGCGGCTGGGCGGTTGAGTGAAGAAACTGAAGAACATCCCATAAGTATCTGCTATGCACACAGCTGGGAGGGGTTGTTGGAATCGCACGCAGTCCCACTCTCAAAGCGTCCTGTCTCGCTTGTGGGAAATGATGATGCTAAGTTTGAGCAGCCACGGTAAAGGATGATCAGCGTCTACAGAGGGTGTGGCAAGCACAGGGGAGTACAGACCTGTGCCTCCGCCGTGCACAGCATATGGGATGCATAATCTTGGGTCTGCCTGAGGGATGCCTAGATGGTTGGTACAACATTCTGATGTGTCAATGTGAGTGTTTCTCAAAGAGGTTAGCGCTGGAATCCGCAGTCCGAGTCACGGAGCTCAGGCCTCACCTGTGAGGGCAGGCACCTCCCAACTGCTGTGAGCTTGAACAGAACAACAGAGAAGGGGCAAACTGGTTCTGTGCTTGAGCTGGGAGATCCGTCTTCTCCTTGCCTTGGACATCAGGGTTCCTGGTCCTTAGGCCTTCCTGAACGTTTGGATTTGGACTGCTGGCCTACTAGTTTTTCTGCACCTCCGGTTTTCAAAAGGTAGGCCACCAGAATCACATGACTTGATTCCTTGATATATTACACAGACACACAGACACACACACACACACACACACACACACACACACACACACACAAGGACTGATATTCAAAGTTGTCCTCTGACCTCCACATGTGCACTGTGGTACGCGTGTGCCCTGTCCCCCGAATCAAAATAATAACAAGATGGTTCTGATGATAAGATTTTATGTGTATTTTACCACAAAATTAAAAAAAAATAAATTTAGAAGCTTCTGGGGAAGATGGAGAATTAGAAGCCTTACTACGGAAACTCTGAAGACAGTCAACACACAGTCACAGAATGACAAATGAATTAAAAACTCTGAAAAGGAGAGAAAGCCAAGGTAGCTCGGAGTAAACTCTCATCCTGCAGGAGGCACGGGCTGTAAACGGAGTTACTGTTTTAGAGGAGATTCCTGCGGGAGAGGAAGGGGGCCCTGAGAGGCAGACCTGCTACCAGCCCTGAGTAAGCCACTGGGGAGAGCAGGAGAAACTGCAAGGAAGTGTTGCTCTCCCCGCCCCCACTGGAGTCGCAGGAGCCATGGGGCGGGGCGGGGGAGCTACTGGGAACAGGTTACAACCTCCCTTCCACACACAGAGACCCATTTCTTTACCCACCTTGACTTTTTTTTTTTTTCAAAAGTAACTCAATACTTATCCCTAAGCTCACCCATCCTACTTCCCTCCCAATCCTAGTCCTAATAACTAAAATCCTAGTCTTCTCTAGACTATTCTTGGTTTTTGTCTCAGTTACAGTGGGCTTCTATTGCTTTGAAGAAACACCATTCATTGACCATGGCAACTCAGTTCCAGAGGATTAGTCTATTGCCGTCACGTCACAGCAGGAAGGACGGCAGTGTGCAGGCAGGCATGCTGCTGGAGAAGGAGCTGAGAGTTCTACGTCTTGATCCTCAGGCAGCAGAAGGAGACTGTGGGCCACACTGGGTATAGCTTGAGCATGGGAGAACTCAAAGCCTGCCTCCACAGTGATATCCAACAAGGCCACACCTCCTAATAGCCACTTCCTATGGGCCAAGCCTTCACACACAGGAGTCTATGGGGCCGTTCCTGTTCGGACCACCACAGCTGTTTAAACTGTAACAGCTGTTGCAGTCAAAGAGGACACTGTTATTGACTGGCAAGTATGACATTTGCATAGGACATTTAGCAGCTACGGCTGTTCTCACAGTTAATAATCTACTCTGGGATAATACAGGGACCACACAAGGCAACCTGAGACGGAGGGAATATTTTCTAAACTATGTGTGTCAACTCTACCACACCCGAGTACCATTTGAAGAGTGCAAATGCTTCAACTGAGAGAATACAGTTGATAAAAATCCCAAACAATGGAACAACCCCACATACATAAATCTCAACACAGAAACATGAAAAACCAATGAAGCATGTCCCTCTTCCCAAATTATTGATCATACACTAATGGCATCTAGCAAAAGTGAGTAAGATGAAATCCCAGACAGAGAATTCAAAAGAATGAATTTAAATATGTTCAAAGAGATGAAAGAAGAAAGTAAACTGCTGATTGAGAACATAGGAAAACAACAAAATAAATAAAAGGGAGACAATGCAAGATATGAAAAGAGAATTTTTAAAAGAGATAGAAATATTGGAGAAAGCCACAAAGTACTACAATCCATGGACCCAAAGAAGCTAAGTAACAAGGAGGGCCCAGGGGAGGATGCTTGGATTTCACTCAAAGGGGACATAAAATAGACATCAAATGGATGGAGGGAGGGAACTGGGTGAAAGAGGAGGTGGTGAGTGGTGTGGGAGTGGGGATCAGATGTGCAGAGGGCTGGAAAAGAGAATAGAAACTGATGGGGACATCTCTGGGATGAGCCGGAGACCTGGGACTGAAGAGGCGTCTGGGAGTCTATGGGAGTGGCCCTAGCATTGGGAAATAGGGAGCCTGAAGAGGCCACCTCCTGTAGCCAGGCAGGACTTCCAGTGGAGGGAGGGGGACACCAAC
Source organism: Psammomys obesus (assembly GCF_907164565.1). NCBI lineage: Eukaryota > Metazoa > Chordata > Mammalia > Rodentia > Muridae > Psammomys > Psammomys obesus. The sequence continues at coordinate 4,756,238 of NW_026596463.1, read as the reverse complement.
CCACCCACAAAAACCTTCGACTCAAAATTTTTCCTGCCTACAAGATGTGCAGGGGTAAAGATGAAGCAGAGATTGAAGGCATGGACAACCAATGGCTGGCCCAACCTGAGACCCACCCACAGGAGAGAGCCAACCCTTGACACTGTTAATGATGCTCTGCTATGCTTGCAGACAGGAGCCTAGCATGACTGTCTTCTGAGAGGGTTTACCCAGCAGCAGAAGGACACAGATGCAGAGACCCACAGCCAAACAATAGACAGAGCTTGGGAAGTCTTGTAAAAGAGCAGAGGGAAAGATTGAGGGAGCCAGAGGGGCTAAGGACACCACAGGAAGACCTACAGAGCAAATTAATTTGAGATCATGGGGGCTCGCAGAGACTAAACCACCAACCAAAGCGCATGCCTGGGCTGGACCTAGACCCCCCACACATATGTAACAGATGTGCAGCTTGGTCATCATGTGGGTCCCCTAACATTTGGAATGGGGGCTGTCTCTGACTCTATTTCCTGCCTCTGGAGCCCTTTCCCCTAGCTGGGATGCTTTGTCTGGCTGCAGGGGGAGAAGATGTGCTTAATCCTGACGTGACTTGATGTGCCAGGTTGGGTTGGTACCCACTGGGGGGAATCCCTTTCTCTGAGGAGAAATGGAGGGGGAATAGGAGAGGGGTGGGATGATGGAACTGGGAGGAGAGGAGGGAGGTGGCTGTAATCAGGATGTGAAGTGAATAAATTAATCAATGGAAAAAAAGAAACATTGGAGAAAAGAGACAAGCTGAAATGCTGGAGATTTTAAAAGTCTTTGTGGAATAGAATAGAATGAGTCAAGGAGAAGATAAAATGTGTGAGCTTGAAGACAAGGTGGCTGAGTGATCAGACACAAAGGTAAAGTAATGGGGAGGCACCAGCAGGAATTCCAACATACACTTCATCCTGAAAAGATGTGATCTGTGAGTTGCAGGCAGGGAGGAAGGAGAATAATATTGTCCTAAAGGTATATAAATCATTTTTAAAAATCTTTAAAAAAATATTTCAAGAAAATTCTGCAGAGTTAAAAAAGGAGATGCCAATCCAGATACATGAGGCATTTAGGACCCCAAGCATATAAGATTGGAAAAGAATCTCCCCTAGTCATATACAATTAAAACAGTAAATACACAGAACAAAGGGAGTATATTAAATATGGCAGAAAAGAAACACAAAGTCATGTATAAAGGCATGCCTAACAGCAACAGCAGCTTATTTAACTGAAATTTTAAATGCCAGAGGTCTTAGAACAATATATTTAAGTTGCAAAAGACAACTGACACCCCAGACTCTTTCACCTAGAAAATATGTCATTATTGAAAAAAAAAACTTTTCATAATAAAAACAGACTAAAGAATTTATGACCACCAAGTCAGCCCCACAGAAGACATCTAAAGGATTCCTTCAGACTAAAGGGGGAAATGAATCAATCATGAGGCCACAGGAAAGAATAAACCACACTAGAAAAATACTTAAGCAAGAGAGAAAGGAGAAAAATACAAACACTACAAAATGGCAGAAATCAATATATAACTTTAAATAACAACACCAAATGTTAATGATCTTTATTTCCTCCATCAAAAGACACAGACTAGTAGGCTGGACAAAAGTCAGAAGATGTCTATTTGCTACCACCCAGAAATGATCCTCACTAATAAAGGCAGGCACTAACTACCTGAGGGAAGAAGGATAGAAAGAGGTACTCCAAGCAAATAGACCTGTGAGACAAGCAGGTACCACTGTTCTAGTAGCTAACAAAGTAGACTTCAAAATGAAACCAGTGGGAAAAGCTAAAGAAGCCTATGTTATATTAAGAGATACATCAAGAGGACATTATGGCGTTAAACATATACTTCCTGAATAGAGGATTAACCAACTTCATAAAATGAGTACTACGAGATGTGAAGTCACAGATTAACTCCAGCACAACAGTAATAGGTAGGTGACTTCAATACCCCACTCTCACCAACTCACAGATCTTCCTGACCAAAAACAGAAACACACTATTCAACGATAAATGGGGTCTTAAAGAAATCAAAATGGAAAGTTTAGAATTTTCTAGAATCAAATGAAAATACAACATAAAAAAAATTTATGAGTTCTACTAAAATTCAGTCCTAAGATGGAAGTTTACAGCTCTATACATCAACATTAAGAAGTCAGAAAGATTGGAAATAAATAACTTAATGGCATAGTTTAGAGCCCTGGAAAAAGAAAAAAAAATATGCCAAACCTCAAACCAGTAAATGGAAAGAAATCATTAAGATCAAGGCAGATTAATGAAATGAAAACAGGTAAGTAGACAAACAAACAAAACTAGCACAAATAAATGAAACAAAGAGTTGGTTCTTTGGAAAGAGACACAAGATTGACAAACCCTTAACAAACTAACAGGAAGAGAGTTAAGATCCAAATTAATAAAATTAGAAATGAAAATGGAACCATGACTGGGGGCTGGAGAGATGGCTCAGAGGTTAAGAACACTGGCTGCTCTTCCAAAGGTCCTGAGCTCGATTCCCAGCAACCACATGGTGGCTCACAACCATCTATAAGGAGATCTTGTGCCTTCTTCTGGCATGCAGGTGTACATGCCGACAGACATTGTATTCATAATAAATAAATATTTTTTTAAAAAAGAAAGAAAATGGAACCATTACAACAGATATCAATGAAGTTCAGAAAATCATTAGGTGTTACCTTAAAAAAATTCCACTAAATTAGAAAAATCTAAAAGAAATAGATGTATTTCTACATGTATGTGACCTACCAAATTAAATAAAAACAAGACTAACAATTTAAACATATTTATAACAAGCAATGAGATTAAAGCAGTTATTTAAAATCTCCCAACTAAAACAAGTCCAGGCCTAGATGAAGTCACTGGTGAATTTTACCAGACCTTCAAATGCAAGACACTAAGGCTTCTCAAAGTACTCTTAAAATAGAAAAGGAAGGAATACCACCACACTCTTTTTAGAAGAAAGGAAGAAAGCAAAGAAGGAAGACCAGTTCACTTGATGAACATAGAAAAATTCTCAACAGAATACATGCAAAGTGAATTAAAAAACCAAAAAGATAATTTACTATGATCAGGCTGGCTTTATTCCAGAGAGTCAGGAATGGCTCAATAGGCATAAATCAATAAATGCTTTATGTTACATAAATGTAACTTAAGGCAGAAATCATGTTATCATCTCAATAGAAGACGAAAGGCTTTTGACAAAATCTAACACCACTTTAAAAGTCCTGAAGCAAGGAATTCTTGCCTGGTCAAAACCTCAAGGTTGTAGATGCTAGAAAGGACCTGTTACTGTCATTCTGCTAAATAGACTCGTTGCCAAACTACCTTTTATTATTTACATTCATATTCATTTGTTATGTTTATATTCTTTATACTTATATTTGTTTACATTCATGTTCACATTCATGTTCATGTATATGTATATTTATGTACATAGATTAGAGCTACTGTCAGCCCTCGTCAGAGACTCTTGTTTGTGTAGTGGGCAGCAGCCAGAGCTGAGGCTCATAATAGCTTGAAGTGCTAAGAGTAAATAATGTGTCCTCAGCCCTGGATAAAACATTTACAACCTCTCAACCCCTTGTAGGGCTCAGGGAACATTGAGCAAGCAGCTCGGGAAGAAAGCCAGAAGTGGAGGATAGAGAAGTGAACTCTGAAATGCTGTCTTCTGGACATGACATAGCCATGGCTCTGGTTATCTGCATATGAAAAACATCAGTCAATATTCCACATGGACAAGGAGGGGCCCAAGAGCCACCCCTGGCTGAGGGTCTGCTGGCGGCTGATGGAAGCCGGACAAGAAGGAGTTCTTTTGCTATTGGGGGGGAGTTGTGTCTTCTGGTGGATGGACCACACTCATGGGCATGCAGGGGCACTAACTGGAGGCAGCGAGTTACTTAGAAAAAAAGAGAGAACACAAAGTTGAGGGTGCAGGAGAGAGGAGGGCTTTAGAACAGTCTGGATCAAGATACAGTATATACATGCATGCATGGAGCTGTTGAAGAAATTTGAAACAGTCTTAAAAAGTAACTTTAATGCAGGATTCTGGAGGAGACTGATCCTGTCACCTCACTAACGAGTGCTCTGCCTGCAGCCACCGACTGTGATGTCTCAGAGGAGAGGTGGTCCCTGACCTGCCTGATCCCTCCACATCCCCAGTGGGCAGATTATCTGACGGCTCTCTGCTTTTGTTTTTAGATCTGTAAGCTAGGAACATGATTTTTCAACGCTGATACCTTAATTAGATTACTGACAAATTTCTGTCTTTCCACTCGGGTTCCCAGCTGTGATGGTAACATCCTCCCTGGGGAATGGCCAATCCTTATTCTGTGAACCCTGCTCTCCGTTTAAGCTATAAAAGAGGCCTATAAGGTATATATAGTATATCTGAAGCCCTTTGGCCCCTAGCCTTAACTGAGATCAAGGACAAAGGCTTCTTCTGTGCATTGGACACGCCTGGCCACAGGTTGATGGGTACTGCGGTGGTGGGTACTCCCACACAGAGCAGGGACACAGAGGCCAGACACCCATGGGGCATCAGGACAAACCCAGGCTGGTCTTGTGGTGAGGCGGTGTCTGAGAGTCCCCGCCCCAGGTCAGGCAGAAGGACAGCGCCGCGGCAACGGAGACGCACAAACGGCTACAGTCTGAGTTCTCCATGCCTCTGCCAAATATTACGGAACATTTTGTTCCGACGGGCACGAATACACTGCACACACCCTCTTCCATGGTTAAGCTCACAGGGACTACCTTAGACCGGCTTAAAAAGATAAACTGCCTGGCTTGGTTGTTTGTTTGTTTGTTTGTTTCTAACTAAGTAATGTACCCCTGCTGAAAGCTGCGCTGCTCTCAACCTAGACAGAGAGGCTTCAGGTGCCGAGACTCACTAAGCGCGAAGTGCTCCCAAACCAACGCTAATTAAGAGCAGCCGCTCCCCACCCACCAGCCTTCCTTCTTCAGAGGACCAACTGCTGGATGAGGAGAGCCTTCGCTCCTTCTCTGGGCCAAGACTGTCTTAGTGAGGATTTGAAGGCGAGCCCCATTCTCTCCTTACACGCTGAGTACGGAGCTTGGCTCCCCGTGCTCTGCCGTGACCAGGTTGCCCGTTCCTCGTTCCTCGGTCAGACCACTCCACCCTAGGAGGCAGGCCAGGTCCGCTGCCGCCTCACTCCTAGTTTCGGAGCCGTAGCCCAACCTTCCACCACCCCCAAATCCATCTTTTCCTCCTCTGACTTCCGACTGCATTTATAGTTAGCCCTCTACAATTTGCCAGACCACTTAATTATACGCTGGCAGGCCCCGCTCCGTAATTAGTTTTTGCAGTTGACTCTGGCCTCTTGAGTAGACGCTGAACCCCAGTGGAGCAGAAACCATGCTTGACACGTTTTTATTGTACCCACAAAGCACCCAGCGGGGCCATTTATTAAACTTTGTGTATACTATAGATGCCTACATATGCTGCCAGTGTAGTGCCCACGGGACCACGATGAGGGATTGTCGAATCTATTTTTCAGAGGAGAAAAACAAAGGTGGTCACGGTCAAATGGACACAAAGTAAGTAAGGGCTGAGATGATTCAGTCCAGTGCCCCCCAAAGGCTTTATTGAAACTTTTTGTCAGTTATAAAAATGCAGACGAACATAGTTGGCTGGAATCATCTTGTTATGTAGTAGCTAAACAAAAAAAAAAAAAAAACAAAAAAACAAACAAACAAACAAAAAAAACCACTGCCATTTTATTTTAAAAGGCGGAATACATGGCGAGTGGAACTCTGCCTCTCCCAATACAGCTCCCAAGACAGAGCCTTAAGCCTGTTTTGTTTATTCGGCTCTTAGAGCTGAGTCTCACTTAGATTCGATGCTCAGTAAAATATTTGTTGAGTGAATAAATGAAATGTAGCTCGTCAGCAGATGTACCTCCTGAGCCCACCAAGTGTGATGGAATGCCTATGTGATGAGAAAAATATGGTAAAGGGCATTCTAGTTCGCTTGAATCAGCTTCATGGGCTGCAGAGTCCAGTCTTCTTTTCTGTATCTGCTGATTCCACAGGTCTGTCACTCAGGGGTCATAAATGTTCCCCAAAGTGTCGGTCTGTTGATGATGAGCTCTGCAGAGGGGCCCAGGATGGCTGAGCACGTGCTGACTTTTTCTTCAGGAAATCAGTCTGTAGATGACGCAGCTCTTTTTTTTTTTTTTTTCTTTTAAGAACAAATAAATATTCACCAGTGGGAATATAGTTAAAGGACTGTGTGAATGTGCTGTGTCCCACGTGGTCAGTGTGAAGGGTGCTGCATCTGGCCGTGTCCACTGACAGTGAGCACACAACTTGTGGGCTGCAGCTCCTCGGTACGTACCCCCGGGAGTGTGCGTGTGTATTCACAACACAACCACATCCAGCATCACCCACAGCAGCTGCATTAAAATAGACCCAGGTTGGAAACGTCACAGATGCTCATCAGGGGTAGGCGGGGTAGATGCATTAGGCTCCAGTTGTGTGACTGAACACTACACAGCCGTGAGGGTGGGTTACACACGCAGAGTGGGTGACTCACAACCAGAATGACAAGTGCAAGAAGGAGCAAGAGTAAGCACTGTGAATTTGCACGGATGAAAGGTTTACGCCCAGGCCCAGGAAACCCCAGGGAATGTCCGGAGAGTAGCCATCTTGGAAAAGGGACAAGGTGGGGTTGTGGGTGCTTCAAAGGGTTGTGAAAACTCATTGTACTAAACATGCATGATCTGTGCCCTGTTCCGTGTGGTTTTGCTTTGTGTGTGTGTTGTTGCTTTGTTTTTTGAGACAGGGTTTCTCTGTATAGCCCTGGCCAAATGGAAATCACTCCGTAGACCAGGCTGACTTCAAACTCACAAATCTGCCTGCCTCTGCCCCCAAGCATTGAGATTAAAGGTGTGTGCTACCACCACCCAGTTCTTTCTATGTGTTTTATACTAAAGAAAGAACAAAGACAGACAGACAGAATAAGCAAAAGACAAGAAGACAGGCAGAGACCAAACAGAGAAATTTGTATTCGCTGTGCACACTGGCATGGAAGATTGTGCAAGCCCCTTTAGGGAGGGCAAGCTCATTGCAGTTAATTACCTTCTATTTCTGTAGCCCTGTAAATGGCGGTTTCTAGATGCCCATGAATGTAGACAATCATAAGCAAATGGTTCTCATGAATGCTGTAATGTTTACCTCTGGGTGAGAGTTTGAGTTTGTCTTGCTATCTCTATATTTTTCTGTATTCATTTGTATTTTTACATGAGACATATACCCACTCAAATCACAGTTTTTATATTTTTAAAAGCCCCTAGTTAATGAGAAAATAAAATCTTGCTTTAGCGGGCACAGAGGCTCCTCCTGTCTGTAGTCTTAGCCACTCGGGCCTGAGGCAGGGGGTCTTGGAAAGGAGCCTGGCAAAGTATTAAGTAAGCCCCAAAGCCTACAGCGGGGCACAGTGCGCATGTGCACTGAGTACATTTTCCAGACACAGGCAGCTTCTGAGCATGCTCAGCTCTGCTTCTCAGCAGAGCAGCCGGCTTCCTTCCGATCCACAGAGGATGCAGTCTGGTGGCAAAATCTGACAGGACACAGAGGCTGGTCCCTGCTGCAGCCGGATGTCCCCGCTGTCCGCACTTGCACCTCAGAGCCTCCTCTCTCTTACTGACTTCCCCTGTCCTCGCCACATGCAGCTTCTAATCCGCCATCTTACCCAGGAGTCTCTTCCCTTAGAATCACAAAGCAGACAGGTCCCTTTATTAAATATAAATGTCGCCCCCACCATTTTTTGCTTCAACTTTTACTGTATCTTCTCCCTACACCACGCTACCTATCGTTAGTTTGGGGGGTAGAGTCCTATCAACATACCCGCAGCCTGGCTGCTTAGCGGAGAATTCCCCATCTTTCCTTCAATTCTCTTTCACACCAACAGCCTCTTCTGTATGTCCACATACTTGGAATTCTTTTAATGAGGATATAGCGCTTTCATCTAAAATCAAAGCCTAAACTTAAAATGTAAATAACGCTGGGTGGCTTAACACATGGCCTTCATATTCACACTAGCGTGTAAATGTGTAATATCTAACGGGGAGGACAGAAGTGGCAGAGAGGACAGCTCTTGCTGACAGCCAGGCACTTGCTGATGGGGCTGGCTTCCTCTCCAGTCTCAGGCCCACAGGCCTTCTGGCCTGATCCTAAGCCACCCAGAAGCAGAAGGAAGCCTCGTCGCCCTGACCAGCCATGTATCTCTTCCAGACTCAGGATTACAATAATTTGGGAGGGGGTCAAACAAGTCAGAGCCCCAGATGGCAGAAGGACCTGCATTAACTTAAGACTCTTAACTCTTTCCCCAGGGCAGGAGCCTGACACCGGGGAGAAGGATGAGGCTTTCCAGGCTCAGGACTCAACCTTGATCCAAAGCTGCTCATGGCTTTAATTTTTGTAAATCAAAGCCTTCAGTTTTTGGTTTTTTTTTTTTTTTTTTTTTTTCACTCTCTCAGCAGAAGACATGTTTCCCAGGATGCGTGCGGAAAAACAATAAACAAAAGGTACTAAATTAGAGATGGTATGACATTGTGTTATCACTTAACCCCCTTGTAAGCGGGGGCCTCACTCGCCCCCACTTCCTAGGCAGATGCCTCCCAACGTTGTCTTCACGAGACCATCCCAACCTCGGGAAACATTTGTCTAATTATCATCACACACGATGGGCCTATTGCCAGCTGCTTTTTATTTTAACTGCGGAGTCTTTCCAGGGTGTTTGTTTTTTTTTTTTCATGGGTGGGGAGCCAGAGAGAGGCCCATACGTCTGTTTTTGCTATTACACAGAACTGATCAGATTTCCTTTTATAATCACAATTAAACTTCCGGACCGGATCATACGAATACTTCACATTTAGAGGATCTGAATTCGTGTGGATTTGGCCAGTCTCACAAAACCTTCCAAGTTTGGAGGTGAAATGCTGAACCCACAAGACTGAACAAAATATCCTAGACCCAATGGGCACCCAGGGACCTGAGGAGCTGAAGATGAAGGCTCGCCATCCTGAGCCTGAAGTTAAGCCCGAGAACATTTACTATAGTCCCTTTAGTAGGATGGTAAGGCCTATGAGAGTAGGACCTTTGGCCATTTCCCTCAGGGCAGTCTTTAGCAGTTAACGCTGCTAGAATAAAGAACAGCCTTGTGTCACCTGCCCCCTACAGTGGGCAGGATGGGACATACTTCTCAGACTCTCCTTAGAAGGCAGAACTGTGAGACATCAAGACTAGTCGGTCCAGCTGTGGCTCTGGAAAGCCTGATTCCTGATATCTGGCTGCAGGGAGGGTGGGGACTTAAAAATGTCCTGGCATAGGCCATACAGCTTTCCTCCTGTCTACTGAGTGGCAGGGATCTGATCACTCATAGTTCATCGCCAACCCACTAAACATGTGAAGCTGTGCTGTTGGGAATCCGAGGGGATGGGGACCACAAAGACGCCCAGAAATTGAGAGGCTTACTTCTCCTCCAGGACTATCCCCATGAAGAAGAATGCAGAGGAATGTCCATAAAGTTAATTCTGGCTCCCTGGTGACTCAGGGCTTGAGTGATGGTGATATCTAGGCACTTGTCCTGAGTTCAGAGATCTTGGCCAGGCGCTCCAAACCCACCGGAAATGAACCCCTAAATAACCACTCACCACTCTGCTGCTGTGAGTCACAGCCGATGTGTCCCCCTTCCCCCCTTCGACAACTGTAAAGCTTCCTTGTAATAACCAGGTCCCTTTAATTTCACCAAGGGTGTCTTTTTTCTAAATATAAGTCCATTTTCAAGATAATTTTACATTTATGTATTTTTCCTTTACTGAAAATATATTTTTTAACCTATTTTATTCTGATTATGGTTTCCCCTCTCTCTACCCCTTCCAGTTTCTCCCCACTTCGCCTGTCTCTCATTAGAAAACAAATGGCCTTCTAGGGGAAAATAATCAAATATGATGTAATGAGATAAACCAAAACTAACATGTCAGAATTGAAAAAAAAAAATAAGGAAAAAAAGACCAAGAAAAGAAACAAGAAACAGATATAGAGGCAGAGAACCATTTATTTACACACTCAGGAATCCCATGAAAACACTAAACTGGAAGCCATAATATATATGCACAGGACTTATAGGGTAAAAAGAGAGGAAAAGCATATATGTATATATAAAAATAAATTTAAAATTAAAAAAAATACTTAAATAGATAACACAAAATTTAAAGGAAAAACCCTGACAGGACATTGTAAGACAGGAACCTACAAAGATGCCGTTGTTTGTTTTCTGCCGGCCGACTTCTGCTGGGCATGCAGTCTATCCATAAGAGTAGTTTGTTTTTCCAGTGAGACTCCCACGGAGAAAAGTGTTCATTTTCAGGTGGAGATAGCTTCGGGGGTAGGGACGGGCACGTGTCCTCTCTTTTCTCCTCCCTGCATGCTGCCCCATGTGGGCTCTGTGCATGCTGCCTCAGTCTCTGGGTTCATAGGTGTGTCCACCATTTTGATGTATCGGGCCTTACCTTCTTGGTGTCCTCCATCGCCTCTGGTTCTTTTTCTCATTCATTTTTTTATGTGCATTTGGTGTTTGGCATACACATATTTCTGTGTGAGGGAGTTGGATCCTCATTGTCATGTGGGTGCTGGGAATTGAACCAGGGTCCTCTAGAAGAACAACCAATGCTCTTAACCACTGAGCCATCTCTCCATCCACCAAAGCCCCCTTCATCCTCTGGTTCTTACACTCTCTCTGTCTATTCTTTCTTCGGATTTCCTTAGTCTTGAGGGGAGGAATTTGATGGAGACATCCTGTTTGGGACTGGGTGTTCCAAGGTCTCTCGCTCTCTGCATAATGTCGGGCTGTGGGTCTCTGGATTTGTTCCCACCTGCAGCAGGAGAAAGCTTCTTTGATGATGGCTGAGCAAGGTACTGATCTATGAGTATAGCAGAATCTAATCAGGAGTCATTTCGTTGCTGCTTTTTTGTTGTTTTATTTTATTTTTAGGAACTACTGTAGTATTTGGTTTTACGCTAAGTCCATGACCAATCTAGTCTCAGGTTCTTGGTCACCCAAGTAGTTTCACCTTAAATCAATCAGATATTGGTTTGTTACTCCCACATGCTTTGTAGCACCGTTGCACTGGCATCTCGTGCAGGCAGGGTGCCATCGTAGATGAGAGGGTTTGTGGCGGGCTTGGTGCTTACATTTTTCTTCTGGTAGCCTGCAGAGTCACTAGCAGGTAGGGATGATGGCTCTATGTAGCCTGCTCAACTTTTCCATGTTCAGTGAGTTGTATAGGTGTTGGCTTCATCAATGGGGCCATGTTGTCAGTTTGTGGAGAGCAACCTCTAGCTGTTTGGGAATTCTCATGGGACCCTTTTGGCTACCAGCTCAATTATATGGACCCAATTCTGGTCCTGGAAGCTTCATTTGGTTTCGATGATGTCCAGTTTGGACTCTGTTGCCCACATTATTTGGTGATTTTATTTAGATCACATATTTTAGGAAGCTTCTATAGTATTAGATTCCTATATACAGCCCTTAAATTTAGCTGTCTTTCTCTGTATTCTCTCCATCACCCCCTCTCCAATCCCCCTACCCCTCCCTCTCCATTTCATCTTCCCATTCTAGCCACTCTCCCCCAACCATCTATAACTACCTATTCTGTTTCCCTTTCCTAGAGATATTCATCTGTCCCCCCTAGTTCCTTCTCTGTACCTAACTTCATGGTTTTATGGATTGTAGCTTGGTTATCATTGATTTAACAGCTAATATCCACATGTAAGAAAATGCATAGCAGACTTGTCTTTCTGTGTCTGGGTTGTCTCACTCAGGATGATTTTGTTTTTACTGCCATCCATTCACCTGTGAATTTCATGATTTCATTTTTTTTAATGACTCCATTGTGTAAATATTTCTCATTTTCTTTATCCACTCTTCAGCAGAAGAAAACATCTAGGTTGTTGCCCATTTCTGGCTGTCATGAATAGAGCAGCAATAAATGTGGTTGAGCAAATGTCTCTGTGGTATATTTCCAAGAGTGGCACAGCTGGGTCTTGATCGATCCCGTCTTCCTGAGGGACCGCCACACTGATTTCCATAGTGGCTGTGCAAGTTTGCACTCCCTCCAGCAATGCATGAGTGTTCCGCCTGCTCCAGTTCTCACAAGCATGAGCTGGCCCTTGTTTTTGATCTCAGCCGTTCCGAAAGGTGTAAGGTGATGTCTCAAAGTAGTTTTGATATACATTTCCCTGATGGCTAAGGGTGTTGAACATTTGAGGCTCCTGTTTTGAGAATTCTGTGCATAGATCTGTATCCAATTTTAAATTGGGATATTTGTTTTCTTGATATTTATGTTTTTTTTTTTAAATTCTTTATACACTTTGGGGATTAGCCCTCTATGGTGTGCTGTTGGTAAAAATCTTTTCCTATTCTGGAGGCTGCTGTTTTGTCTGAATAACCGTGTCCTTCACTGTGCAGAAGCTGATCAGTTTCACAAGGTCCCACTATTGATTGTGGATCTTGGTGCCTGTGCTAATGGTGCTCTGTTCAGAAAGCCTTTTCTTGTGCTAATGACTTTAACAATATTTCCCACTTTCTCCTCTGTCAGGTTCAGTGTATATGTTTTATGTTAAGGTCTTTGATGCATCTGGAGTTGAGATTTGTGCAGGGTGATAAAAATACACATCTATTTGGATTCTTCTACTTGCAGCTCTCTAGTTTAACCAGCACCATTTGTTCAAAATGCTTTCTTTTTTTCCAGTGTGTATTTCTAGTTCCTTTATCAAGAGTCAGGTGTCCACAGGTAATTGGGCTGATGTCCCCACCTTTGAGTTGATTTGATTGCATTGTTGGTGTCTCTGTTTTTTTGTGTTTCAATATAAAGCTGAAAGTTGTCCTTTCAAGATCTGTGTATAGTTGTGTTGGGATTTTGATGGGAATTGTCTTGAATTTGTAGGTTGCTTTTGTTAGGATGGGAATATTAATCCTACTAGTCCATGAGCATGGGACTCTTTCCATCTTCTAATATCTTCTTCAGTTTTTCTCTTCAATGTCTTAAGGGTTTTAAAAATCATACAAGTCTTTCAGTTTCTTGGATAGAGTTACCCCAAGATATTTTAAATTATTTGAGGCTATTGTAAAAGGCATTGTCTTTCTGATTTTTTTCTAAGTCCATTTGTATAAAGGAGAGCTACTGATTTCTGTGTAATTTTGTACTCATCTACTTTACTTAAAGTATCTATTAGTTGTAGGAGTTCCCTGGTGAAATTTAGGGTCATTTATGTATACTGCCATATCATCTGCTAATACAGATTCTTAACTTCTTTCCCAGTTGTATCCCCTTGATCTCCTTCAGCTGTCTTCTTGCTCTACTAAGACTTCAATACTATGTTGAATAGGTGTGGAGAGGGTGGACAATCTTGTCTTGATCCTGATTTTAATGGAACTGTTTTTGAGTTTCTCTCCACTTAAATTGATATTGGGAGTGGGTATTATGTTGTGGTATATCCTTGTATTCTTAATTTCTCCAGCATTTTAATCATGAAAGATGTTAGATTTTGTCAAAGATTTCTTTTCTTCTTCTGCATTCAATGAGATAATCATATGGCTTTGGTCTTTCAATTTGTTTATATGGTGGATTACATTTATCGATTTATGTATACTGAACCATGCCTTCATCTCTGGGATGAAGCCTACTTGATCATAGTGGATGAGCTTTTTGATTTTTTTCTTGGATTCAATTCATAAGTATTTTATTAAGAGTTTTTGCATCTATGTTCATAGGGAAATTGGTCTGTAATTCTCTATGTTGCATCTTTATATGGTTTTAGTATCAGGATAACTATGGCCTCATAAAACAAAATGGGCAACGTTCCTTTTGTTTCTGTTTTGTGGAATAATTTGAGGAGTATTGGTACTAACTCTCCTTTGAAGTCTGGTAGAATTCTGTGCTAAAATCATCTGGCTCCAGGCTTAAGGGGTTATAGGTCTATTTAAATTGTTTATCTGATCTTGATTTATCTTTGGTAAGTGATATGTATCAAAAAAATTACCCATTTCTTTTATATTTTCTAATTTGTTAGAGTAGAGGTTTAAAGGTCCTTATGATTCTCTGGATTTCCTCTGTGACTGTTGTTGTGTCCCTTTTTTCATTTCCAGTTTTGTTAATTTGGATATTCTCTCTGAACCTTTTCATTAGTTTGGATAAGGGTTTGTCAATCTTACTGATTTTCTCAAAGAACCAAATCTGTTTTATTGACTCTTTGTATTGTTTTTGTTTGTTTGATTGCTTGTATTTTTGCCGGGAGCCAAAGCTATCTAGTGGAGACAAAGGTAGTTACTGAAGCCAAAGCCAAGTAGAGAGCAAAGGTCATTTAGTGGAGACCTAAGGCTATTTAGTGAAAGAGTTATCTAAGACCCTAAATCATGGGTGATAGATTGTGAGGACATCCTTTTGTTAGAGCATCTGTAAGATATCTTTAGAAAACATCCTTATGGTATCTTGCAGGTACAATATTTAACCCATGAAAGCACTCTTCCTATCTCCTGCAGCAGAAGATTAACCTTCCCCCTTTCCTGCCTTCTCCCTATATAAGTTGGGTAAAAATTTCTAATAAACGGAAGCCTTGATCAGACAAACAGACTTGGCTTTCATTCCTGCATCTCTTGTCCCCTCCCCCCCATTCCTTCCAATCTCTCCACCTTAGGAACCCCCGCTGAAGCCCCTCGGGTCGGGGCTTTTTTTTTTTTTTTTTTTAATTTCAGCCCTGAGTTTGATTATTTCTTGTAGTCTATTCCGCTTGGGTGTGATTTTTTTCTTTTTGTTCTAGAGCTTTTAGGTGTGCTGTTAAGTTACTAGTATGAATCTCTTCAATGTTTTAATGTGGACACTTAGTGCTATGAACTTAGCTCTTAGAAACACCTTCACTGTCCCATAATTGTGTTTGGGTCTGTTGTGCCTTCATTTTCATTCAGTTCTAGAAAGTCTTTAAGTTCCATGAGGTGCTGATCAGAAGGTATATTTTTTTCATGTTTGGGTGAAATGTTCTGTAAACATGTTAGGTTCATTTGGTTTAGAACACCAGTTAGCTCCAGTATTTCTGTTTTGCTTTAGTCCGGATGAGCTGTCAGTTGTTGCAAGGAAAATACTGAATTATCCCTCTGTCACTGTGTGAGGATCAATATGTGATGTAAACTGTAGTGGCGTTTTCGTTTGTTTTGTTTTGTTTTATGGACTTGGATGCCCTAGTGTTTGGTGCATGGATATTAAAAATTGTTACATCCTCTTGGTTTTTCCTTTGACAAATATGTAGTGTTCTTCTCTATCTCATTTGATTATTTTTGGTTTGAGGTCTATTTTATCAGATATTAAAATGGCTACACTAGCTAGTTTCTTAGGTCAATTTTCTTGGAATATCATTTTCCATCCTGAGGTAATGTCTACCCTTAATATTAAGGTGTTTTTCTTTGATGAAGCAGAGGTGTCCAGTTTTCACATCCATTCTGTTAGTCTGTGTCTTTCTATTGGGGAATTGAGATCACTGATGGTGAGAAATCCCAATGAGCAGTGATTCCCATTATTTTGTTGTTGATGATGATGATGGTGATGTGTGTTTCCCCCTTTGATTTATTTGCTGGTATGGGAATACCTATTTCTTGTGTTTTCTTAGTTGTTTATGTTGTAATTTTTTGTCTAGAACTTTCTGTACAGCTGGATTTGTAGATAGATAATGCTTACATGTGGTTTTATAATGGATGTCTTATTTTCTTCATTTTTTGTGATTGAAAGTTTTGCTGGGTATAATAGTCTGTGCTGGCATCTGTAGGCTCATGGAATCTGAAGAATATCTATCCAGGCCTTTCAGGATTTTAGAGTCTCAACTGAGAAGTCAGGTATTATTCTAATAAGTCTGCCTTTGTATATTACTTGTCCTTTTCCCCTTGCAGCTTTTCATATTCTTTCTTTGTTCTGTATGTTTAGAGTTTTGATTATTATGTGCCACGATAACTTTCTTTTCTGGTCTAGTCTATTTGGTGTTCTGTATGCTTCTTGTATCTTAGTAGGCATTTCCTTCTTTAGGTTAGGAAACTTCCTTCTTTAGTTTAGGAAATTTTCTTCTATTATTGAAATATTTTCTATGCCTTTGACCTGGATTTCTTCTCCTTCTTCTATTGCTGTTATTCTAAAATTTAGTCTTTTCAGGGTGTCTCAGATATCCTAAATTTTTTTATGACAGAATATTTTTCAATTTAGCATTTTCTTTAATTGAGGTATTTATTTCTTCTATTGTGTCTTCAATGCCTAAGATTCTCTCTTCCATCTCTTATATTCTATAATTTGCCTCTAAGTTTCCTGTTTGAGTTACTAATAATTTTCATTTTCAGATTTTCCTTAGTTTGGGTTTTCATTATTTATTCTATTTCTACTTTTAGATCTTGAATTTTTTTATTCATTTCTTTCCACTGTTTGCATTTCCACTATTTCTTTAATGAATTTAATATTTCCTCTTTAAGGAACTCTATTATATTTTAAAAGGCTATTTTAAGGTATTTTTCTTGTGCTTCAGCTATGTTGCATTACTCAGGTCCTACTGGCATAGGGTTGGTGGGTTTCTGGGCTCTAGTGGAGATATATTGTCTTAGCTGCTATTGACTGTGTTTTCATGCAAGCATCTAGACATCTGGGTTTGAGAAAATTGTAATTCTATGTGCTATCTGGTATTATCTTTTCTGAATGGGTATTTTTTTCCTGTTTTTTGTTTTTGTTTTTGTTTGTTTTTGTTGTGCTTTCTCTGGTTCTTAGAGGAGTATGGTGGCTGTGTGTTAGCTAGTACTAATAAACTCTTCTGGGAACCTGATAGGGTGGCCACTGGGCGCTCTAGGTAGAATGTGTTTCCAGGTATTTGGAGCTGACACTTGGGATTGGGATGTGCTAGAAGGGCATGGATAAGGAGGTCCACAGGAAAGAGGAAAGCAGGGTGTTCCACCAGGATCTGCTGAGGCCCCTGGGGATGAGGACAGAGAGTGAGCAGAGATCACAGCAGGTGGTTTGCTACTGAGCTGGGGTGAGACAGGGGGATTGGAAATGAACAAGAGGAGGAAGAGCTGTAAAAGTAATAGTATTGTCTTTTCTACACCTGTTCTAGCTCCCAAATAATGACACGGAGACCTATTACAATTATTAATAAACTTTAAGCACTATGGCGGGCAGATTCTCCCTAACCTGCCATCTAGTCTCACCCTGGCTGCTCCTGCTCCATCCATGTCCTCATGTCAACTTCCTTGTAGTCACCTCCTCATGGCAACCTTCTACCATGGTGATCTCTCTCTCCCTATCTCCCTTACACACACACACACACACACACACACACACACACACACACGCTCCCTCTCTCTCTCTCTCTCTCTCTCTCTCTCTCTCTCTCTCTCCCACCTTTCCTCTCTCTCTCCTCCACCTGGGACTGCCTAACTGGGATTGCAAGTTCACTTCACCTCTCCTGACCTGCCCAGCTATTAGCCGTTCAGCTCTTTATCATGATGATGTTCTTCATCATCTTTCAGAGATTTTTACACAACATTGAGACAGGAGATTCTTCAATAATAATGGCAATGCCCACCTAAGGACTGCAAGCAGATTTCTGGGCATAGAAACCAGCATCTTAATACACAGTGCACAAAACCATTGCCCAACAGAGAGTGAAGATCTGAAGTTTACCCACCCACCCACTTCATTGGCTTTCTTGCTTCTCTGGCAGGTTTGGCTGGCTTGCTGGGTTGGGAGCTGAGATAATAGGGTCAGTGGGGAGGGAGGTTGGAGGAGGTCTCCCTGGGTGATCACTTGGAGATTGGGGCAGAGAGAAAGGGAAGGGTGCAGCAGCTGTTCTGTTACAGAGAGGCAGATGAGAGTCAGGGGTTGGATTTGGAAGAGAGGAGGGTGAGGCAAAGGTCTGCAGCTAGCCTATCTGTCTCCCTGGCAGTCTTTGTGAACCTGAATGTTCTCAGGGAATGCCCACTGCTGGTGGGAGCTGGGATAGTGGGAAGAGTGTGGGGATGGAAGGCTGGAGGAGAAGGTCAAAGAGGAGGAAATGAGGTTCAGAGAAGAAGGGGAGTCTGCAGCAGGTGTTCTGCTGCAGATCTGAGGATGAGACTGGGGATTAGATTTGGAGAAGAGGAGAGAAAGGTGAAGAAATGCCTCCCCATGTAGTCAGAGTCCAGTGGGAACTGTGTTAATACCAATCTGACCCTAAACAGTACTAGCATTTGAGTAAGATCTGAATAATAGCATTTGAGTAAGATTTCTCATGTTCTTTGATGAGAGGGGTAAAGACTGTGGAGGATGGTAACAACAATCAACCTTCGCCTCTGTGTGCTAAGAGCTGTTTGTAATCTAGAAATGGAGACAGGGCAAAACCCAGGTATTTCAAAACCCTTGAAATACAACATCTCTTTGCTCAGAGAAAGAACTGATTTTAAAGGACTGCCCTGAGGAAATATTGACCCAAGTGGTGGAATGTTTGACCAGAGGCAATAGGAAAAGGTATTCCAAAGTGTTAGAAGGTTCCAGAGAGGCCTATAAAGTTAAATGAGGTAGTGCCCAGGAGAATGGAAGGGGTCAGCCTGCTAGCCTGCTGGCAAATGGAATGGGACAAATAGGTCCTTGAGATGGGGGGAGGGGTTGGGAGCAGAGCTTACCCCAAGGAAGTGTAAATCAGTCTGGCAGAGTGACAACTCACCAACCAACCCACCTACCAAGCAACCACCTATCAACCAAATCGTTAACTAACCAATCAACCTACTAACTAACCAAATCAAATAACTAACCGTCCAACTGATGCAATTGGGCGTCCTCAGTGGGGAGGGCCCCTTCAATCAGCAGCCCAGTGGCTCTTTTGGCCGACGTGGCGGAGGAAAACAGGGCGTGGCAAACAGGCTGCGAAGCAGAGGAGTTTCTCTCGGTGGCCTGGAGGCGTCAGCAAGCACACAGGGTGTGAGCGGTGGAAGCCAAGCGCAGAACCAAGCAGGACTTAGGCTAGGGTTTCTTGCAAACTCTACTTCCTGTAGAAAAGGTACTGAAAATAAACAGTAGTTGCCTCCAGGGACAAAAATTGGGGGAGGGGAGGGATTTACAAAGCTAGAAAGAATCTTTTCCCTACTCCACTTATTTCGACTCTCTCCGATACTGACCTTCTCGCATACAAAATAAAACCTTAATGTGTTGGCAGCCAGGGTCCTGGTAGCCTGGTGCGGTAGTGAAAACACCTGTTTTCACCGTGTGACGCTTACCCGTCCAGCCTGGGATTAGAATAAGAAATATCAAGGTTTTTCTCCCTCTGTTTTCTCCCCCCAGCAAACTGAAGCCCTTCCCACCAAACCCATTTTCTGGGGCTTCAACTCAGTTTGGTCTGAGATGGTATAAAAATCACGGGCATTTAGCTAAGCCAGCTCTTAGCTGGCACCAGGTTCAAATTTGAAAGGCAAGAGTCCATGTATAGCTGGAAGTGGTGAAGAAAGTTCCCTGTTCTCAGGCCTTGCAGGATTACTTTCCTCGCTGTCCACTCAAGCTAAGCTGGAGGTTGACGGCGTCCAACCCCTGGGATGTCCCAGCTATTTGGGCTTGGGGAAAGAGCCTCCAGTCCCACCCTGGGTAGCCTGACTGGGTTCTGCCAACTGGGGCTTGGGGCACCGAGAGCCAGGCTTCCAGCAGAGGAGGCCGGGAACCCCCCCCGGGGGGGGGCTGGGCTGGGCTGGGGTGCACTCCCTGAGGAGTGGAACTGAGGCCGAGGATGGAACTCCATCCCAAGGCTAGTTTGTTCCGTCCAGTGGGTACGAACTCGAACTGTGCTAAATGCAACCCCCCCACACTTAAGAGTCTGTTAAATTGACTAATAAACTCAACACAGCGTTCTCTGTGCGGCTTCAAAAACCTAGGTAATTTCGTTAGAAAACGTTGAAATCCAACCCCAAAGTATTCAGCCCAAATGTTTAGTTAAAGTAACCCCGTGGGTTAATAAACTAAACAAAGTCAACCCATGCAAAACTGGAGCAATGAAAACCAGGCTAGATAAACGAAGGGAAGTTTATAAGAACCCTTTCGGAGGAGAGGGGCGGGGGTGGGGTGGGGAGGGGCGCACGAAGGCTTCGGGCACGCAGCTTTAATGTGAAGCATGTGAGCCGGGCTCGGCTTACAGGTACGCGGCCCGCGGCGGAGGGCGCTGTCAGGCGGCTTCGCCCTGCGCGGCCCGGGGAGTCCTAGCGGGCGCGGAGCATCCCGCCCCGCCGTGCGCTCCGCCCGCCCGCCCAGCCCGCGGGGACCCGCCGCGGCCCCGTCCGGCTCCCCGGGAGATGCTCAGCGCAGCCCCAGAGGCCGGGCCGGGGAGAAGGGCCGCGCCCACCCTCCGGCCCTGGGGCGCCGGCGGGAGCGACAGAGGCGAGCCGCGCCCTTGACCTCCCTCCGAGGAGGCCGGGGCGCAGAGGAGGGGCGGGCCCTGGAGCGCCGAGTTACAATTAGTTGCTTTTGCCTGACCCGCCCGGAGCAGGAGTCCGGGAGGTGGGAACCGGAGGGCCGGGGAAGGGCAGGTCAGAAACCTGGGGGCCTGTGGCTCGCTTTGGGGAAAGGGGGAGAGGGAGGCGTGTTCCGGCGATCACCCCGGCCCGCTCTAACGCCCCCGCCCCGGCCCCCGGCGTTCCCGGGAGGGGCGGCCCCGGCCGGCCAGCCCATTGAGGGAGCTCCAGGAGATCAGAGGCGGTGCAGGTTGTCGCCTAAATGAACCTCCGGGCGGGGACAATGGCGCGGACCTCACACGGGGGCGCCGCGCCTTCCCCCGGCCCCGCAGCTGCCCGCTCCTTTATTCCACGCGGTGAGTCCCCAGCCTCCCGCCGCCGCCGAACCAGCGGGCCGACCCGGGGAGAGCGCGGGACGCTCGCGAGGCAGTTTGAAAGGAGGTGTGGGTTCTAATTTTTTTTTTTAAGCGTACAATTGGAGGAGGGTCGTCCACCTCCTAGGCTAAGGAGGGTTGGAAAAATAAGGAAGAAGAAAGGCGGGGGGCGAGGGCGGGGGTGGGGGAGAAATCAGGAGCAACAGGACGCATTTATCTATCAACCGCTAGACAAGACAAAGAGGTTTTAACAACAGTTTGAAAAGAGCGGCCTGTGAATGGTTACTATTCAATTTGTATTTTATTCCCCGCTGGTCATGGAATTGAGATCAGAAGAAAAAGTGAAAACACATGGCCAGGGTCAGGGGATCAGAGAACCACCACACACAGCAAAGGGAAGGGAAAGGCAATGGGAACTCGTGTGAAGAAATGGATTATATAAACAGAGCTCACCATCGCCTGCGCCCCATTATCCTGTAATTTACCCTGCATGGGAGCATAGAAATATATTAAACTAGTGATGGCTTTTACCATTTCTTTACAAGCCAGCCTCGTGCCAATCAAGCCCTACTATATACTTGGAGACATGTTTAGAATTCTTGAACTAATGTGTTTATTTTAAATATCACAGGGAAATTATTACATCACCAGAAAATAATGCCAGAGCGGGGTCTGCCGCCCTTTTGAAGTCCTGTTTCAACGAAACATGATTTTAATTACATAATCACTTTGAAACTATAATTATACAATAAACGATGAGGATTAAGCGGGAAGTATAGAGTACATTAAAAATTGCTTAGGTCTTGAGAAAACAAACTGAACACGAGGGGGGGAAGAAAGAGATGAAACTCGAGTTCCCGGGGAGGGGGTTGATAAACCGTACCACGGTTTTCTCTGAGCTGCGGAGGGCTGGGCGCCTGGGGCTTTCGGCCTGGGCCGCGAGCAGGCGCGGTGCAGAGTGAACACTGGATAATCCAAGACAGAATCAAGGAGGCCGGGAAGATGGCTGCGCGTTTGCTTGCTAATCTCCCTACCGGAGAACAAATAAAGTTGTCCTCTGACGGTCGTGAGACGCACTGGCACAGGGCGCCCGCAGGGCACTGGAATGCCAACCGGGGTTGTTTTGCGGGCCTTTGCCTTCCAGGGGGAAAAGCATCCAGCAGGAATGGCGCCCTGGGTGCCGCGATGCCCGCGAGGCGTTTACAGAGTGACCGCTCCGGCGGACGGCGGACGGCGAGCGCCCTGGGGCTCACGCGCAAAGCGCGCGATTCCGGCTCTCAGGGTCCGCATTGAGTTTTCGTGGAGGCCAAAGGCACCAACCAGAGTTTTCCTCTAAAAAGTAGAAACTTGGCGGCTTAGGAGTCCCTAACGCGGTCTGCAGAGCCAGAGGCGCAGGACCCTGGACCCTACCGGCCTTCAGGTCCAGAGGCCCTGTCCTGGAACCCGGCGACAGGGGCTAGGGGAAGACCCTGACCCCGTCAAGTCCAGGCAAGCCCGGGAGAGCAGAAATGGTGAGGAAGGAGCGTAAACACCGCAGAGAGGAGCCGGAAGTGCATTTGTTAATTGAACTTATTTTACCTGTTTGCTTTGCCAGGCAGGAGAGGCTTAGGCAATAGCTAACCTCTTCTTTTAAAAGCGAACTTTTAAGACACATTTATTATCCTCGTCGCCTTGGGTCACCTTTAATGCTTTATAGTATATATCCTGGTGCGGGCAGTTTGGAAGGTAGATGCCTGGCCTGGCTGGGACTGATGTAAAAAGGGTTAAACACTACCACCCCAATCTTAGCCAAGAGGGACACTGCTGCATTTTTGCTTGAGCAGAACATTGGTGTCTGAAGAAGCAGGGCTGTTTAGTTGCAATCCCCAATCTGTTTTCAGCAGAACTCGGAGGCGGGGCTTGGGGAGCCTGCTGGAGAAAGTGACAAGAAGCGTCGTTCCTTGCTCTTGCCCCGTGGTTACTCAGCTCTGACCCGTTAATATTAAGTCACATCAGCATCGCATCAGTCTGCAATGGACCATCAACAACCAAGAAAAAAGTAAGAGAGAAACAAAATAGACCATTCGAAGAGCCCTACTGTGAACGTGTTTATTCTTCGCTTCCCTAAGCCGGGGATGTAATCTTCTCATTGCCCGCTTGCAGACAAAAGTGCTGGACCAGCCTGACCATGCTAAGACCCTCCCAACCCCCCCCCCCCCCGGGAAATTACCAGTGAGCACTAAGTCAGGGCTGCTTTTTATGGAGTCTGAAGATAGGCAGCTCTTTCTGAGGATGCGCACGTTGAGAGTGGGAAGGCTTAAAGAAGGAGGAGTAAAAGATGAGATGGACGGAGAGAGAGAACATGAAGAGGAGGAGGGGGAAGATGGATCCTTGGGAGTAATAGTGACTGTAATAGATGTTATTTACTGACCTCTTAGTAAGACGAGAGATCTTCCTATATTACCTCAGCTGATGCTACTGCAACACTTGATCATTGGCAACAAGCACATATATGTTTACTGTATGCTCTCCACTAGAGAGCATATCACTTGTTTGGGTAGGAATAGCCTGATCCCGTTTTACAGCTCAACAACCTAAGCGCTCAGAGGTCATTTAACCTGGCCATACATGGCAAGAGCACGCTGGAATCCAGAGTGGAGTTCTTGGTCAGAATAGTATGCCAACTGAAACTGGGAGAAACTGTGGCTTATCTCAGGTTCCATCAAGGGCGGTCAATAGCCAGAACTGGAACCCAGAGGGTAGTGGTTGTGAACCCAGTCCTGAGAGCCACACACTGTGCTCAAGGCCCATCCGCACTGGACCAAGGACCATCAGCACAGATGTCCTGTTACTCTGGGGAGCCAGGGCAGACCAATCAGGCACTGAGCTACTTCTTCAGGGGCAGATCTCCATGTAACCCTAACCCCTCCTGCCAGATGCAGAGTGGGACTGCGGGAGGAGGGTGGGAGAGGAGGGTGGCTAGGCTACCAGAGCCCTGCTGCCCCTTCCTTCCAGACACTGACGGATTTAGACCCCCAGAATTGGGTGGTGGCCATGCAACTCTGAGGGGCGCCTCATTTCACGCTGGTCATCGCCTGAAGAACACTCCACGGAGTTGGTCACCCACTACAAGGAGAGCCCAGGACAGAGCTGAGTGGCAGATGAGAAAGCTCCCAGGAGCTGATCTAGAAGGGGAGGTTTGGCAGCCCGAGGCCACTGCTCCCAGTTATCGGCACCGTGTAAGTAGCTCCTAACTGGCCTTATCCCATTTCTTCCTGGCAGTTAGTAACAAGCAAGACAGAGGTGACCAACCTGTTTAGCACTGAGGAACAATGGCAGTCCCTTCCCCCTTTTACAGGCAGCGAGGCAAAGAGTAAATAAGCCCTGTGAAGACCAGACAGCATGTCTGTGTGTCTACTGCCTGGTCTTGGCAGCTGATGGATGGCAGCCAGATGCCCAGCACAGCCTCTCTAGCCTCTCAGCTCATTGTGTTTTGGAAAACTCAAGAGCAGAAGCTCTGGGCAGACTAGGAAGGAGGAGGAAGGCAGAAGAGAAGGTCCGTCCCCTAGCCCAAGAGTCTGGAGGCCTCGTGTAGAGAGCTGAGATGAACATCCCTGGTGGGCAGGGAGCTTTGTCACCATTGCACAAACAGGGACATGGTTCTTTGAGCAGCACTGTGCTGAGACCTCTCCAGGCACATTTTCCACCTCGGCTGCATGTTTGCAGCATTTGGAGGAGTTTTGAAAACTTGATGCTCGGAGTAAGAGAATCAGTTCTAGAATGAAACCAAGGCTGATGTCAGGATTTTTGAGCCATTGCAACATCCTGGTATGTCTGAGGACCAATCTTTTGGGTAACAGTCTCTGTCCTCACAACATCTCATCTGCTGATAATGGAAATGTTTTTCCTAGGTAAAAACATGGAGGCTTAGAAAGGATCTGTGTCTGGTCCAAGGTTAGCCTAGAGACACAGCACAGGTTAGCCTGGTGCTGGAGAGCAGCGTTCTCCTAGGCTGAGTCACTTTCAGCCATGTCCTTAAACTTTACTCCCTGGATGCACTAGACCACTGTTTCTCAACCTGTGGGTCGAGACTCCTTAAGGGTCGAGTAACCTTTTCACGGGGGTCTCTTGAGACCACCGGAAAACACAGACATTTACGTTTCTATTCACAATAGTAGCAGAAGTACAGTGATAAAGTAGTAACAGACGTAATTTTATGGTTGGTGGGGTGGCCGCAACATGCGGAACGGTATTAGAGGATCTCAGCATTAGGAGGGTTGAGAACCACCACCCTAGAGCATAACAGGCAGAGATCTAACATCAGAGTCTAAAGGTCCCAGCTTGGTGGCAACGAACCATCTGCAGCCAGGGTGTTGGCTACAGAGGAAGGCAGGATGAGGAGAGAGGAAAACCAGCATCCTTGGTTCCTTTGGGATGGACAGGTCCCCAGACAACCCTGCACTCTAGACAGTTCCCAGGGGAAAGTGGCATGAGACAAGTCAAGCTGGGTTACAAGCACGTGACGTCACCTCTTAGGACAGCTTGG
Source organism: Psammomys obesus (assembly GCF_907164565.1). NCBI lineage: Eukaryota > Metazoa > Chordata > Mammalia > Rodentia > Muridae > Psammomys > Psammomys obesus. The sequence continues at coordinate 4,730,785 of NW_026596463.1, read as the reverse complement.
AGTTGTGCCGTGAGCATTAGGCTAAGAGTCCACCTGAACAGGTTCACAGTAGGCCTCTTAGCCCGTTACCTCTCCAGTGATTAGACAGGTGTGTGTGTGTGTGTGTGTGTGTGTGTGTGTGTGTGTGTGTGTGTGATTGTGTCCTTCTCATGTGTAGCTGTAACCACTGTAAGCCATGGGAAGAACAGGTTCAAGTCTGGACCTAAGAGTTTTGGAAGTGTGAGGGCCAGCATGGTGATTTACTGTTCTGGAGAGAAAGCCGCACAGGGGGTCCAGGGGTTCCTAGACAGAGTCAATATCTGCTATGTGTACCTTAAGCTGCCGGGCTCCGATTTCTAACCGTTCATTAGAATATCCAGGCTTGCTCCTAATTTAGTGAAGTCCCAGTAGGCCCGTCAGCCAACGAAACAGTGTAAGTACTATAATGCATTTATGCATTAACCCGTCATATATCCTGGCTTACATGTGTGGCAAACCTGAGGATTGGCTGTTTTCCCTTGTGACTTTGTGGGCGACTGGAACCTGCACCTTGCTGCCATGGTCCAGCAGCTCAAGACTATCCTGCTATGAGTTGTTGGCTTAGGAGAAAAGATGAAAATTTGAAATACAATTTTTTTAACCTTTCAAACCATTGTAGGGGTTCCTAAAATGAACCGTTTTAAGTCAGGGAGTGTGTTCACAGCTGAGGACCATCCAGTTGGATTGAATCTCCAGCTCAGGTGGTAACATCCACGCAGGATTTATTTTTCAACTTACTATGACTCTAGCGGGCAGGTGGATTTGGGAGCAGTAGCTTCAGATCCTTAAAGGGAGGTCACGGAGCAGCCAGAAGTCGGCTGGAGATTTAAGGAGGGACCATGACCTGGACCCTGGGCTCTGAGACCAAAGCTATGTGGATGTACTGACTACCCGTGGGACGTCAGGTGGAGAGCACAGGGCATCTGAGCACAGAATCCCAGGAGAGCCCAGAGCAAGCACAGTAAGAGGATGCTACACAAAGGGGCAAAACTGGGGGAACTGGAGATGCAGGAGAAAGGCCTGGCTGGATGGTCCTCCTCGGTGGCCGACAGAGAAGAAACGTGCCACCGGATGCCCCAACGGTGCCAGCTCTGCCAAAGAGGCTGACCTAGGTTTGCAATAAAAGAAAAGTCCTCACTGAACTCGACCCTAAGAAGTCCCGGCTTGCCTGAGCAGGAAAATTGAACTGCAAAGGGTTGACTCTTAAATGCAAGCAAGCTAGGAGAGACACAGGACCTCCTCCCAGCCTGACAAAGGTGTGGCTGCGTTGGGAAGCCTGCCCTGCCTTGCGGCCAAGAGTGCCTCTTGCTATCCCACAGGAAGCACAAAAGGAATCTGCCACTTCACTTTATTTTTAAAATACGGCCTGCCTCGCGAGTCTGCGTGTCATCCTTGCACAGGGGCCATGTTAACCTCCCGTGTATTTTTTTCAGTTTCAGCGCATCTGCTAAAGTGAGCTCCGGCTGTTCATTTTGATGCTCAGCTTGAGTTGGGGTTCTCAGACACGCCTGCGAAAGGCTGGAGGAAAGCCAAACCCAAATTCACAGCCAGAATGTGAAACCGATTTAAAACACGCTTGCTTCTTCCCTGGAATAGCGCTCCTCTCGTGGCAAAATCATCCCCTCCAGCCAGGTGGCAAGCTAAACAAACCCAGCCACGACTCCAGGCCACAAAAATCAGCGCTGTGGCTGCCAAGCCTTGCAGGCCTGAATTTGTTGCCTAACAGGAAACCCACGGAGCAAAACAGCCTATACTCCTCCTCCATGATGGCTGACCACCCTAAGGAAATTCAGAGAGCTTACAATGAGGGAAAAGAAGAAACCACAAAAACACCAAAAAAGAAACAGAGCAAGTCTTCAGTGAAGGGCCCAGTGCAGTGTGAGCAGTCTGCATCTCTCAGCCAGACTCTCCAGGGATGGAACTGGCTCTGCAAAGAGATGGGAGGCCCTCGGGCCATCTCAAAGTCGTCTCCTCCTACTCTGTCCTCCAGGCGTCACCGGTCCCACTCAGCTCCTAATCTGAGCCCACTAAGAGCAAAGCTGCTGGGCAGGGTCAGGAAAAAATCTGGAAGGACTCTAGTAACTGATCTTCTCCTGGCTTGCCATTGTGCCCAGGGCACACACAAAGCCGAATGGCAGTTCCCCCAGGGTGGGGTGACTGGAAGTGAACACAAGAGGGCGCTCTCTTCTTGACCTGGGCGCGGATTACAGGGCATGCTGGAGTTGAACCCTTAGGCTCGCTCAGCCTTTCTGTTGGCAGGCTTCCCTTTTAAAAGCTGTTGCCCCGCCAGTGCCCAGCGGCTCCCGGCTGTCAGATTCCAAAACGCCACCCTGCCATTTCTCTCTCTCTCTCTTCAGGCAATGGGCTGCAATTTTCCCCTTGCCCTGCAGCCACCACTATGCAACCTCACTAATTTCCAGGCTGAGGCTTAATGCTGTCTGGTCACTTCTCACCCCACCCACCAGGGCCCAGCAGCAGCCTGCTTGCTCTGCCTCTGATTGGCTGCTTGTGACCTGGACACACCTCAGAACTGCAGCTTTGAAGTATCACATAGAGGGGCAGATGTTTGAGGAAAACAGAACCCCGGGATTGAGGATTCCTCCACACCCATGCTATGAATGGAGCTGTTTTGAGCAAGCAAAACCTCACACTTCGCTCGGTTGGAGGGGGTGTTGTTTGGCCGGATCGCGTGATTGACGCTCTTGTGGTCCAATTTGCTGCTCACTGAAGCAATGAGGCGGCAACCCTGAAGTCACCAGAAAGCCCGCAGCCCCGGCTCGGAGTGTTCAGTTCCAACCTACAAATAAAAGGCATTCCGCTGATTTTCTTATTTTGCCCGAGTTCTCAAAGCGTCTTTCACGTGGCTTGCCAAATATGCAAGGCAGTGGTCGGCCAAGTACTTCTGCCGGTGGCAATTACAACAGCTGAGGTCTCTCCCCCGTAATGATGGGTTAGGAAGAGTGTGTGTAAGGGCTGAGGTTCTTTATTTATGCTTCGTCATTCTTAAAGGCAGGGTGGTTGAGGGGCAAATTTCCCTGGAGCTGGACGCCAGGTTCTGGTACAGATTAGTCTGTGACCTCAGATGGCTTATTTGGACTCCCTGACTTTCTAATCTGTGAGATGAGAGGGCTGGACTAGACCATAGTGCAAGAATGCTTGGCTAATGTTCTGGGAACGCATTCTGTCGTTCCAGTTACATGGATGCTATCTGTCCTTATTCAATATGTGTCGGTCTGTTAAGGAAAACGTCCTGTTTGAAGGTAGGGTATTCATTGGTTAGGTAAATTCTCAACAAATTATACATGGATATCTCTGTGAAAGGCACCATAACGGATGCAAATAAATTCTTATTTTTTTTATTCTCCTTTCCTCTCTCTCCCTTCCTTTTTCTCTCTCTCTCTTTCTCTCCCTCTCTCTGTTTTCCTGTGTGTGGCTGCGTATTTGTGCGCATGCGCACACGCATGCATCCACACAAGCTTGCACCTGCCCATCGGCGTAAGGACAGGTGCCGGTGAAGGCCAACACATGTTCGGACTGGAGCTACAGATCATTGTGAATTGCCCAAAGTCTTCTGCAAGAGACTGTAGGCACACAACCATCTCTCCAGCACTACAATGAAATGCTGATTCTGAGAATCTCCAAACCCAAATCGGATGTGATGTCTACCTCCTTCGGATGACAGTGTGGGAATGTAAACTCCCCCTGAGGGGCTGGTGACAGCACATAGGCTCCTGCCCCATGACGGTCCTGACTCAGCTGTATTCCTCCACTGTGTTATTGCTTAAACTCATCTCTGTCAATTTTTCAAAATCCAAATATCTTGCCAGATTCTTCAAGCGAATTGACTTACAAAATTGCTCGGTCTGAACCACGTGCAACTTACATGATATTAATAAGTTACTCAAGGTATTTCTGAACATGCTAAACTTTTTCCTGTGCATGGGACAGCATGAATGCACACACACACACACACACATGCACGGGCGCACACACACACACATGCACACACACACAGCGCTCAGATACATGCATTGTTTGAACTTTTTGTTAAAATCAATTGAAGCTGGCATTTGTAGCAATGGTTCCTTGACAGCTCTGTCCACAGGAGCTTCTAATCTAAGTAGCTGCCTTTGGGCAAGGGCTCTTGGTGGACTGGAGACGGAATTTGCAGAGCACGGTGCAAAATGGAAATGGGAGGCTATTGAACAATCCAGAATGATCACAGTGGAACTGGCCCCAGCTCTTGCTTCCCTAACCTGCCTGGCTGGCAGAGGGCTTGCTCCTGCAGGGCAGAGCACTGCTGAAGGCCAGATGTCAATCGCCCAGCTAGTGTGAGCTTCTAGGTGGTCCCATCAAAGGTACGAGTTCACTGCCAGCCCTGCCTTGAACAGGGGATGGGCTGTAGGAGAGGAGACATGTCTCTCAGCAGCAGAAAATGACATCAGGAGCAACAGGGGTGACATGTAGTCCTTGTTTACCAATGGGGGGCTGGATTCCAGAGGGGTACCAAGATTCCCCCAAGGCTACAGAGCAAGGTTAAGCCAAGACTGAGACCCAGACTGTGGCTTGGATGGCAACTGGGAACCTACCTGATAATGGGTGCACAACGGCACCAGAGTCATCAGACCGGCAGGAGTGCAGCCCATCTCTAATAAAAGACACCGCTTCTTGCTTCTGTTTAGAATGTTCTAATGTTCTGGGGTTTTTTCTACTTGTCTGCTGGTGGAAGATGTGGACAAAGGCCTAGGGGTGAGGCGGCCAAGTGCTCCAGGCCTCTCTCCATTGTGACTCGGTCTCTGCTTGGACCCCTTCATCACCAGGGTGGCTTCCTTCTTCCTCAGCTTTTCAGGATTCTCAGCACCCCAGTCGTCACCCTTTCACCCGCCTCAGGTTTGCAAGATGGTGATGGCTGTGAACGGCCTTCAGTCCCAACCTTAGGGAGATCTAGAAAGGCATAGTTTAAAAGGATAAAAGAATGGGAGCAGGCTCCTTTCCTCTCGGTTGGAGGACCAGAGCACTGGATTGGGCAGGAATGGCAGAGGCCCAGCCCCCTCTTTCTAGTGATGCCAGAGGCAAGGCCATGAGGTGACTTACCTAGTTACTGACTCAAGTCCATGGTTCTTGACTTACACACCAGCTGATTCTGTCAATGGCCTGTTCTCCCTATCTCTTGCCTTTCTTTCCTTCATCACACCCTCTTTGGGGTTTGGTGTGTGTGTGTGTGTGTGCGCGCGTGCGTGAGTGTGTGTGTGTGTGTGTGTGTGTGTGTGTGTGTGTGTGTGTGTTGGAGAGGCAGGGTCTCACTATAAAACCCACGCTGGCCTTAAATGCATAGGTCAACAGATATGTGCTTCACATTTGGCTTCATACCTGGCTTTACCCCTGCCCTTTAAAACCTTTATCTTAAATAACAAGCAAATAGATGGATAAATAAATAAGTGGCTGACTGACTACAATAGAACCTGTGTTTTAGGGCTTCTCATCCCTGGAAGGGCTCCCTATTAAGCAAATGGATGTTTTCAGGCAGACTTTCCAGCAAAGGTTGTTGATGGCTTTGGCTAGTTGGGAATCTCTCTTAGTTGCTTCCAGGATCTCAGCGGCAAGTTGATACAGGAAACTGAAATCTGGAACCTGGGCTGCTTTCCAGAGGCAGGTTCCACATCCCAGGTTTAGCCAAACGGAAATGCCTCACCATCCTTATTTCTCTGTTCCTAAAACGCCCTCGACACCTTCCATGAGCCCACCATGCCCGGATACACCATTCCTTTATTTCCTGGCAAATACAGTGTTAGGCTCGTTAGTGTCAAATGGTTTTCTGCATCATGACCTCCCATCTCCAGTTTGAGTTCCCCTTCTGGCTACGGAGTTTGGGGTGAAGGCTACCTGACACTGGGATGTGCCCCCCCCGGGCAGAAGCATCTGTGTGCAGCACGAGAAGAGCATGCTAGTGGGGGGGGGGTCTGGGAGCCGCCATCCCCTGTACTCCCCTGACAGGACAATGGGACTTTTATTTCTACCCTGCCTCAGCTGGCAGTCTCTCTCCCACTCTCTCTCTTGGTTGGGCTTTGGTTTAAAGTTACCCTTTTGGGATTTTCTTGGTGTTTTCTTTCGAATGCCACCGGGGAAGTTTCTCTTTCCGAAGTGGAGGGTACACAGATGGGTCAGTTAGTCATAGGCCCTGCTAGACCACAAGCGTTGGTGTTCAAAGGCTTCCCAAAACAAGCCTGACACACAGAGGCCAGTCAAACTTGCTTCTGGCCATTTGTAGAAGCATAATACATGGCAAGCTAATCTTAAAATTACTGTTTTTTGTTGGGTTTATGTAATTGTAACTGAGTACCCTTTTCCCTACTGACTCCCCAAGCTTTTCACAGAAATGTCTGGAAGAAGAGCTGTTTCTGTAGGGCGTCTATTTGCTCCTCATCTTTATGCCTCAGTCATCATGTTTCTGGCCACCACAGACAGCCTTGTCCCCTTTACTCTGAATCTCAGTGACAAGACTAATCAAATAATCGGAAGGACTGGCCGCCCTTTAGCCCAGTGGAGGAGGGCCGGGTTGTTTTGTTGTTCGTTGGTGGGCAATAAAATACTGAAAACGGTAGGAGGAAGAGGGTCTGCAATCAGTGAAAGTCTTTAGGAACCCCGAAAGGTTCTAATTCTGCCTCTTACACTCTGGGTAGTTATTCAAGGCGGGGACAACCTCAGATATCCCCATGGCAGTGTCGGCACCTTATATTACTGCTCAGAGAAGCTGGGATCCCATAAATGCACCCGATCCAGATTCTGAGCCCGTAGCCCAGGCTGGGGAAGTCCTGCAGGATCCACACATCTCGCACAGTCACCTCACTCGCAGCCAAGCTCATACTACGTGAGTGAGCACAGCTACTTGGGGCAAGATTGTCTTCTCCCAGATGCCAGGGTCTTCCTCCAGGCATCACCATTTATTGATAAAGTTAGGACAACTTACAGGAAGGACAGTAAAGCAGAGAAAACAAAACGAAATACAGTATTTTCCCCTTTCAGCACACTTCCATCATAGATGGAAAAGATCCTTCCCCCCCCCCCCCAAATTCCTCACTTCCAGTCATTCAGGTAGCTACTCAGAGGCCATACAGTTGTTGATACTTTTTATCTTTTTAAAATTAACTATAGTCACATAAGCATATGTACAATGAAACCCGTTTTAAAGGCACAATGGGTGAATTTTGGCAAACATTTGCACCCTCATGCCACCCCTTGAAATCATGACCTAGAACCTCTCACCCACACACTCTCTCATGCCCCTTGGCTAGTTCTTCTCCATTCCATCCCCTGGGCCTCTCTTCCTGTTATAGAGAAACAAATATGCTGTTTCTAGAATTTCATCTAAATGAAGTCATGCACTGTGCTCTGTTTGCCTTTTTCTTTTTCTTTTTCTATTTTATTTGACTTCTTATACCTCTACCTCCCTTCCAACCCTTATCCCACCCTAATCCCTTCCAACACCCCAACATCAGGCAGGAGAGAGAGGTGAGCGGGGAGAGGGGAGAGTTGAGCTCTTTAGACTACCTCCTGCTAATGAGGGGCATTGAGTTCCTCAGGGCAAGTCAATCTCCTTCTCATCAGGATGGCTCCAATCTCTTCTCAGCATCTCTTTTCTCAGGACCACTTCACTGGACAAACCTGCAACAGCAGCAGCGGGAGCAGGAGTGGGGCAGGAGCAGGAGGGACAGTCCCACCCCTCTCTTGGGGCTCCAGTCTCTTTGTACCCTCTCTAGAGTCCCTAGAAGTAAACTATCTGCAGCGGGCAGAGCCACACGCCTGCTAGAGCCTGCAGGAGGCAAAGAGTCAGCTGCTGTGGACAGTCTGAGGCAGCCCCATATCCCATACCTGGGATTAGAACAAAAACATGCTTATGTAGCATGACTGGGTTTTTCAAGAAACCAAACCTCTCACCACAATGTTCTCCTTTTTTGCGAGTCTTTAAAGGGTCAGTATACTGCTTTTTGAGTCATTTATGTTGAGGTGCCAGTTATTTTCTATTGCTGGCTAGTGTCATCCACTGTGGGTCTTGAAGCATGTTAATTAACATCCTTGATCTGTAAGTGGGCTCCATTTCCTCACCCACCCTTCTGTCCCTGGATAGTCTTGTTCTTTCCAGCTTAGAGACATTAATAATTTCCTAGAAAGCTGATACATAGTTGTTCATAATCATGGAATCAAAGGAGTAAATCTGAGTAGCTCAGGCCTGGAACACAGACTTTAATAGCTAGCAGACCTATTTCTAAGGCAAACATCGCTCTTTGAGCATGAGGTACAGCCAAGCCGCCTAAATCCTGATTTTTATGATGATGCTTATTAGCATTTGGTGTGGAAGTCACACTTCCAGTTTGCATGTTTTCAAACATGACCTCCGGCAGCATGGTGCATCCATATTCCAGGCTCTCCCTTCCTCCTTCTTCATGGTCCCTGAGCGGCTTTCACAGGGACAAGGTCGGCTCTGCTGCCCCTTACCAGACACAAGGAATTCTGCTAATAATTTTCTCATGAAACACTGACCCATGAGCCCACTTACATAGATCATTTGAGCCCAGGTTTAGCTTAAGTTTTAGGGGATTTAACAACTATTCCAAGAGGGTTGCTCTCTCTCTCTCTCTCTCTCTCTCTGTGTGTGTGTGTGTGTGTATGTATGTTTATATATATAATTAATGGATATATCTATATCCATTAATTAAAAAGAACCCATAAAAAAGTATCTTGAAAAAAAATAGAAAGTTGATAGAACCTAAACACAATTTGACTCATTTTGCTGACGTCATGCAGTAATTTCGATGATGGAAGACATGCCACCCAGAAGCAATTCACTAGGTATAGTGCACAGAAAAGCCAGAGCGTCCATGATTCCAGCCACAAATGCAATTTTCCCTTCTCTCAAATCATTCATTTCCTTTTTAACAGGTCACGTCTCATTTCCCTTGATTTAGCACTGGGTCCGATACAGTTATGGATTTGATGTGGAAGAAGAAAAAGAAAGAGAGCGGACAAGAGAGAAGGTTATTGGTAATAAGATGGCTCTGATCTTAATTTCCAAGTGCACACTGGAACAGCAGCACTCCTTTGATTGTAAAGGACTTTGCTGTGTTAACATTCTTGAAAAAATAAGAAGTGTGCTGGAAAACACCAGTTGATGAATAGTGCTTTTGCTCATGTCAGTAGGAGGAAGTCTCATAATGCGCATTTCACCACAAGGCCAAGGAGAATATTTTTAAAAGTAAACTCCACTGCGATGTGAAGAATAGACCAGTGCCTACATCTGTCCCCAAGAACAGTAAATCACGAACAAATATTTCCATGGCTTCAAACTACCATGTAAAAAGAGACAGTCTCCAAGACAGCTGGCATCGTCCCTGGGAGCTTTGGTTACTTTTGGTCTCTGTATTATTGTGCGCCCGTATTCATACTTATGACGCATTCCCAGGAAAACACCATATGATCACATCTGGCTAAATGACGTGGGTAGAAAAACAAAACCTACCAAGATGAAGAACTTAGAGAACTAGCCAACCCCGGTTATGATCCGCAGCCTTAGAAGATGCAGGGGATACAAAAAGCCCCTCTGACTTCTTCCTACAAGCTTGTTTTCCTTTCAAGCCTGTACGATAAGCAGAGACCTCAGCAAGCATTTCTGTAGTAAATCAGAATTGAGTCTAAATGTAGCTCTACCTTGTTTCCCCCTCGCCACTGGCTCTGGTGGACAGAGCTCACGTGCTTTAGAAGTTAGAAGAGCACTGGGCCTGGAGAGCTCACCCAGTGGTTAAGATGGGATACTGCTCCTACAGAGGATTTGTTCAATTCCCAGCACCCACATCAGGAGGCTCCCAACTGCCTATGACTCTACCTCCAGAAGGTCCAACGCCTCTGCCCTCTGAGGGCGCTCATACTCATGCCACGACCTTCAGAGATAATGAGCTAATAGCAACCTTTTTCTGCAGGATCACATATCAGAAGGCTCGGTATAGTTCAAATGAGGTCTAAAACATGTCTTTATCTATTAACTGAAAAAGTGTTGGAAACTCTTTTCGCTATATTAAATGACTCAGATACATGTGTGTTACGCAAAATGAGGTGTTCTGTTAACCCAAAAATGGTGGCTTGGGAGGTAGCCCCTGGCAGTGCAAGGTACAACCTTTTAATGGCTTTTGTCTCTGCCCTTCTAAAGGCGCAGATATCAAAATATTAGAACAAGACCCAACTGAAACATTCTGCGTGTGATAAGCCATGCCCAAGGCAGGGCGCTCCGAAGTATGTCCTGTGGGCTCAGGATGGAGCACGTTTTATTTAGGGCTGGAGGTGGGAAGAGAGGTTGCAATTACAAAGCGTTGATCACTGAAGAGGATTCAAATTAGGGACAGCTTAAAGCAGCGTTCTCAACCTTCCGAACACTGCGGCCCTCTGATACAGGTCCTCATTCTGTGGTGACCCCAACCATAAAACTGTTTTTGTTGCTACTTCATAACTGTAATTTTGCTACTGCTACTAACGGCATTACGATATCTATGGTTTGCAATGGTCTTAGGCAACCCCCATGAAAGGGTCCTTTGAACTCCCAAGCGGCCTAGACCCACAGATTGAGAATCCATTCCTTAAAGTAATCAGCTCTGTGGTGCCAGAATTATCCCAATACTGCAGAGGTTTGAGGTAAAAAAAAAAAAAAATCAAAGAACAAGAACCAGCTCTCCAGATCTGTCTTCTGTGTCTTCTGTCTGGGACTGCAGTTACTCAATGAGAAAAGGGCCCAGTCAGGAGCAGGTCCCTGATGCTTCTGCCCAGCGTTTGTTTTGAGGTCACTTCAGCTCTATTTATCTGGTTCAGGAGTTGAGGACTCTATGGAAGAACAGGGCGCAGTCCCCAAGACGAGTTAGGGAGCGTCTGCTCCCGGAACAGGTGCTGGAAGGGAAGGTCTGCAGAGGTAGGGTGTCACTTCTTAGCCGCAAGAAGGTGTGGGTGCAGGCTCCTTTCCCGGTCCAGGACCTGCCTGGCCCCTGTCTGCAGGGCTGCGCCCAGGCTTCTTGTTGCATGGCTGTGTCAACACTGCAGCTCTGTCCGCAGCCCCTTCTACGAGGCAGGGGTCAGACCATCCTAGGCCCAGGGAAGGTCAAGTGGGGCCTCAGGGTTTCAGCCCGCCATTGTGCTATTCTTAGCTGTTCTTCCCTTCATTTTCTCTCAGGTGGTTAACTCTGTCTTTTATCTCTTCGGTTTTTGAAAAGAATAACTGACTCAAAAGATTAGGATGTCAAATATTTTGGAGGGTGGTGATGGTGAGGGTGGCAGTGTGGAGCAGCACAAATTAGAAGGGGCCATGAGAACCACAGAACCAGGAAACTGCGACAGGATGCCTCTAAGATGCCCTAGCATCGGGCTGCAGATGGATGGGTTACATGCATGGGGCAGTTTCCGAAGGCACGACTGGCCAGGTATAACACCATACCAGGGTGCTGGGATCTCGGGGTGGAGAATGCATGCTCTTTCAGAGCAGGCAAATGGCTCTCTTAAGAATAATTTGTAGGCCCAAGAAAAACACGATTACAGGTTGGATTTGGCTCAGGGGTCAGCATTCAACGTTCTTGGGTGGTCCCACCCTTTCCACAGACAGAAAATAAGCAGATCCAGGGAAAGCACTTCCCCAGTTAGTGACCAGATGGGCCCAGAACCCAGGTTTTCAGGCTAGCTGGCTGGGGCCTTCCGCTCTGGAGCTATGCTGAGAAATTGCCCCCACAGAGTCAGCCCCTCTGTCCTTGCCCTCCTAAGGGGGAGATGGTGCCAGTTTGACTGAAAATAAATGATACCTCCTCAAAAAAAAAAAAAAAAAAATCCAGCCATAGGCATATCTCCATCACGAGGAGATGAATGCCACCCCCTCCAAGCTATCCATCTGCCTCCTTGCAGCTGACAAAGGACATAAAAATATGCCTGGAGCCCAGAATGTCTCTCTGCTGCTAAAAGTCCCACCTCAAAAAAAGAATGATCCACAGAGCCTAATTCCTCCTTACTCTGTGAAGGGGGCTGTCTTTTCTAACTTCTGTCAACCAGGGCCAAGATGAATGCCACATGCAAAAGGCTCCCTCACACTCAATCTTGGACTGTCCTAGGTTCCTGAACTTACATTTGAACACTGCTTTGTGAGGTAGGACTGAAGCCTGCAGGGAGTTTTCTTGGCGACTTTCTGTTAGGTTTAGATGGAATCTCTCCTGATCATCTGCAAATGTCACTGTCTCCAGAAGCCACATGCCTAGGATGGCAGCTGCCCTGGGACAGCAGGAGAGACTCAAAGGCCTAGAGGCAAAGAACCACAACTTCCACCCCACATCCCTGCTCTGGGCTGAGCACTCGTTGCTCGCCTAGGCTTCACCTTCAGGCCACTGCCTCACCTTGTCTCAGCTCGCTTGGGAGCTATGCTGGCCCCTGCTGTCCTTGCCCAACTGTGGGAATGAGATCACCACTAGCAGACATCAAGACTCTTGCTTCCCAGTGGCAGCTGCAGGGTGCCGGTTACGGCAGCCACGCTCTCCTGAGTGTTGACTGTTCCCGAATACAGAGCTGAGTCCTAGAGCCTGCCTCCCTGACCCTTCAGAAAACCACTGGAGGCAAGTGTTCCTATCCTTTTTTGGGGGTGAGGGGGGTTGCTACTAATGAAATCAAGGCTCAGAGAAGTTAAGCAAATTACCCAATGCCACAGAGGGACAGAATTCAAATTTGTGCCCAGGATTAAGTTAGAACCCTTAACCCCAGTCCTGTATGAAGTTCCATGCCTTTCCCCCATCCCACCCCAGCACTCTTCACCCCCAAATCATTGACCTCTACCTAACCCCAGGGGGGCCTGAGATAAGCTTTGGGGGGACAATGTCAGAGTTGCAATAATTTAAGTCCTTCTCAAGTCCAACCTGAGGTACCTAGTGTTCCTGAGGCCACTGATGAAGCACCAACTGTAGTAACATGCTCCAAGCAGATGGAAGCCAGGGCATCCATCACCCCCAGACCCACTAATGTCCTTTTGATTTAGCCGCTTTATTGTTTTTAAACAGAAAACGAGTCTGATTTTTTTTTCCACTCAGAAATGTTCTGTTGACTCTTACAAGTCACTGGTTTCATAGAGCTGACATTAAAAAGGACATGAACAGATGGGCAGAGCTCACTTCCCTGTGGCCCACGTCCTAAGAGGGCAACTTCCATTTTTGTAGCAATTTATATTTGCTACAAATATACAGTGCCCTCCAGGAATTTCTCACCTCAACTCTGCTGTTGTGATGTTCTTCAAACACTTCAAACTTGCAACTCTTTCTGTGTGTGCGTGCGTGTGTGTGTGTGTGTGTGTGTGTGTGTGTGTGTGTGTCTGTGTGTTGGGGGGTGTTCATAGTTGAAAATGTGTTTAATGCTGTGCGAATCTCAGTTCTTGAGGACCGTGGGGACCCTCCCCTGAGAGAGGGTCAGGGATGGGCAGCAGTGACCTCTGCAATGACCGTCATCCACACACCTCCCATGATGCCCTGGTTTGTCATAATAAATAAGCCACCATGCTGAAGGCTAAGAGTCTGAGGTGTTGACAGAAGGCTGGCCTCTTCTGGAGGCCATGAGCGAAGGATCTGTTCTGGGTCTCTGTCTTCCGCTTACAGGTGGCTGACATTGCCATGTCTCATGTGCACGCTTCCTGGGGTCTTACTCTCTTCTTACAGGAACACCATTTAGAACAGTTTATTTTAACTCACCACCCTCTAAAAGGCTGATGTGAGGGTAGGAGGGGTTAGAGCCTCACCACCGAGTTCAGGGTCACACAGTGACAAAATTTAGCCCATAATGGAGGGCTAAATTCCTTTTGCAATGCCTTGCTCGTGTGCAGCACACTCCCCCCATCTTCCCTGGGCTTCTGGAAAAGAGTGCTGCATTTAGAGCAGTGAACCGAATGATGCGTCTAGAGGCTCTATGAATGAACGTTAAAACTGTGCTGAGTGCTACTAGCAATCAGCATTCTTTACCAACCTTACCCAACAGCCATCAACATCCTATGACGTGGTCCTTACCCCCAGTTTGCACCTGTGCCTTCCTTGTTATACTTTCAGTCATCTTCCCTCTCAGGCTTTCATCTTTGAAACCAAAAGCCCAAGGGTGGGCTATTTCCCAGGAACCAAACAGGCAAACACAATAGGCACATGTGGGAGTGTACGCTGTAACCCCAGCGCTTGGGAGACAGAACCCTAAGTTTAAGACCCATGTGAGTTAGCCGGTGTCTCAAACAAAACAAAACACCTTCCCTGTAAAGCCAGCCAGCCAGCCAGCCAATAATGAAATTCATAAAACAAGATTTAAAAAAATGTCTTCCCAGAGCATGTACACACACACACACACACACACACACACGAGAGAGAGAGAGAGAGAGAGAGAGAGAGAGAGAGAGATTCTAGGGAGGTCATCACTCCTAGATGGACCAGTGCCCAGAAAGCCCAAAGGTTCCTTCATAAAGGAGGCTATGAACCCCAACAACTGATCCTGGGATTCTCAACACCCAGGAGAGGTACACACACCGGGTTTATTTTACCATAGAAAAGGAATGTGATATTTCTTGCCATCTGAATATCACAGAGAAGTTCATATTACGTTTGTTCTGTCTCCTTTCCAATTCTCATTGTTTTTCATTTAAGCTGTGAGGTTCCACACTTGAGCATGATGGACTAGTCAAGAGTATACAGAAGGGATGCCCAGCTGCCTTCAGGTCCCATCACATGTCGTAGCTTAGACACTAAGATCATATCAACATTTGCTGTATCATCTATGTTTCTATGAGATGACTATAAAAAAATACCAAAAACACATGGGGTCCTATTTTCAAAACCATAAATCAAGCTCCTCCTACACAAGAGCCAGACTGTCTTTTTTTTTTTTTTTTTTTTTTTTTAACTCATGTCTTTAATGGTCAGCATGGAGCTCAGCACCTAGAGAGTGTACCCGAAGGGAAAAAAAAATGAAGAAAAATCTGCTTCATTTTTAAGGATCTTTGTGTACAGAGCTATTTTGGGGGGGCTGCTCCATAAGGACAGATCAGTTGTCTTCTGCACTCACATATGCACAAATGCACACACACATACAATTAAAAGAATAAAATAAAATAAAAAACACACTATAACCTTCGCTGTCTCCTGTCACTGCCATGTCCCAGATCGGCCTGGCTTCTTGTTACCAATCATAAAGCTCCTGAACACTGCAAAACTCACAGCAAATAGCTCGCAGTCCATGGCCATTGAAGGGGAAGGTGGAAGTCAAGATTAGCTGAGGGAATGTGTTGAGATGTCTGAGAGGATCCAGGGGTCCTGAGCTTAGGTGCACAAACTCCAAGCCACTTCTGGTTTTCCTGCATTATGGTTGGATATATATTCTCTGTAATTAAAACCCTTCACAGCCTATACATCGATAGTACTGTACTATAATTTCATGTGTAGTCTAAAGAAGCTGAGCAAGAAGGAGGACCCTGGGTAGGAGGATCAATCCTCACTCAGAAAGACAAACGGGATGGACATCAGAGGAAGGAGAAAACAGGAAGCAGGATGGGAACCTACCACAGAGGGCCTCTAAAAGACTCTATTCAGCAGTGTATCAAAGCAAATGCTGAGACTCATTACCAAACTTTGGGCAGAGTACAGGGAATGTTATGAAAAAAGGAATGTTAAGAAAGACCTGGAGGGGACAGGAGCTCCACAAGGAGAGCAACAGAACCAAAAAATCTGGACACATGGGTCTTTTCTGAGACTGGTACTCCAACCAAGGACCATTCATGAATATTACCTAGAACCCCTGCACAAATGCAGCGCATGGCAGTTCAGTATCCAAGTGGGTTCCCGAGTAAGGGGAACAGAGACTAAGGGAAACAGAGGCTGTCTCTGATGTGAACTCAATGGCTGACTCTTTGATCAACTCCCCCTGAGGGGAGAGCAGCCTTGCCAGGCCATAGAAGAGGACAATGCAGCCAGTCCTGAGAAGACCTGATAAGCTAGGGTCAGATAAAAGGGGAGGAGGACCTCCCCTATTAGTGGACTTGGAGAGGGGCATGGGAGAAGAAGAGGGAGGGAGGGTGGGATTGGGAGGAAATGAGGGAGGGGGATACAGCTGGAATAAAAAAATGAATAAACTGTAATTAATATATAAAAATAAAAATTTAATTAAAAATTTTCATGTGTAGTGTTATATCAAGTTTTTTCTAAGGGTCTGAGGCTATTGAATCATTGCAACTGGGGACCTAAGGTTTTTGTTTGTTTGTTTGTTTGTTTGTTTGTTTTTAGTTTGGTGAAATATATACATATACATTTTTTAATAAACTTCAATATTCTGATCATGGTTTCCTCTCCCTCATCTCCTCCCATGAGGATCCTCCCAACCTCCCAACCCAAACAACTCCACACCTCACCCCTCCTTGAGACAAGGTCCCTCTATTATGTGGACCAAGCTGGCTTTGAATTCACGGGGATACACCTGTCTCTGCCTCCGAAGTGATAGGGTTAAAGGCGTGTCCCACCATACCCAGCCTTTCTCTCTCTTTAGAAAATAAGCTGGCAAATGAAAACACAAAGCAAACCAGAAAAAAAAAACAAATAGAAAAGAAAATAAACCAAGAGAAACACACACACACACACACACACACACACACACACACACACACACACA